>NC_051862.1:93469623-93713395 GCF_015732765.1 Culex quinquefasciatus | reverse complement strand
TGTTTGAAAAAGGGTGAAGATTGAAAACAATTGACAGTAAAAGAAAATTTATTTTTATAAATCAAGTATCAATAGTAAGAGAATGATGAGCGTATTTTGAAGAATAAAAATGAGAAGCTAGATGTATTAGATGTAAAATTAGACAATAGTTAATAAATAGAGATACAAAACAAGCTTAGATTATAGTAATGATCATTTTATAGGACAGATAAAGAATTATTCAAATAAATAAATTCGCAATAAAATCAAAAAGATTAGGCGAATGATAAATAGACTTGATATTACTAGTACATTGAAGAAGTATATTTTAAGGAAAAAAACAAACAAAGTTTGTTACAGCAGTATCAATTGATAGAAAAGAGTGGAAAAGCTTTGAGAGATAAGAGAATCAAAAGTTAGTAAAATTAAAATCAAATGTTGGATATTAAATAGAAGAATCAGTGAAGAATTGGGAATCAGAAGAGCAAAATAAAAATAGGAGATAGGTGGTAGCTGAGAATGAAGAGAAGAGAAACCCCGTTGTGTGATGTTTCAGGTACATCCACAGCAGTTGACTCAACACACTGCGAATCAAAACAATACCGTCTACAATCACAAATTACTTCCCTTTCCCACATTGTCGCGCCCCTTTCTTTTAGCCGTCTCGACTCTGACCCGCGGTGGTCAAAGGTTTACGATCCGTTTCCACAGGCCACCAGCTAGGTCATCATGAAAACCAAGCCAACGTGGAGGTAAGAAAATAGGACACTCGCAAGGAACCAGAGCTATACTGTTCTGATCAAGATGATTCGGATGATCTAACAGAACTACGGATGTAGTTAGTTACGTTCCTTCCAGGATGTTCCTTACGTGGACGTCAACCGAAGAGCACGCAACAAGGTCAGTGCCATTGCATGCTCTTAGGTATCAATGTTTGGCTTGCCACTAGACTACAAATATCAATTAAAAATTAATGTTTAAATAGTAGTTTATGCAACAAGTTGCAAAAAGAGGATTTTTTCAGCTGAAAAAATCAAGTTTTGCAACGAGTTCCATACAACATTTTTTGCAATTCCGAAAAACACCCATTGAGTGAAATTTAAAGTCAAATTTTCATATATTTTGCCAATGAATCGTTTAAATCAAAAAAATGTTGAAAAGTGTTAATTTTCAAAACAAGTGCTGAAAGTTTAACTTTTCAGCACTTATTTCAGTGCTTAAAAGTAGAATTTTTCCGCATTTGTTTTGAAAAGTGTTGCTATTTGATTCTGTTATTTTTGGTACAGAAAAGTAGGCAATTTCGTCGTTCAAGAATGACAGGAAAATTAAGTAGTTTCACGACAGAATTGCAAAAAATATGTTTTCGCATATACACGTTTACGTAGAAACCCAAAATATGATCAAAAATCGAGGTTTGTTCAGATGCTTTCTCTAAATTTGGCCGTAGAAGGCGTAGATTGCGAGATAAAATGTTGATGTCTTCGACAAAGTTGCTTGGATTGGCGAGCCCCAACTTTTTTTGGAAGACGAAAAATCTCAAAAATATTCGTTAAAAGTTAGATTTTTAACATCACCCTATTCGTGAACCACCCTAATTTTCAACTAAACCTAAAGTTGCCCCATTTGCAACAAACTCTTCTGAAGACATCAAAGCTCCAAAATCACCATTTTTCTGAAAATCCATTTTCCACTTAATTTTGCGTTTTTTTTTCAAAAATTATTTTTATACAGTCATCCCACATATTCGGAACGGTTTCCAGATCGGCCATTGTTCAAAAATCATAGCACATCGATAATTGAACCTAATGATTCGCTTTTACCTTCATTTGAAAGCTTTTCTTGCGATCTTTCGAATGCTGTATCGAACATCTGCAAATTTTAACTTTTATATGAAGTTTTTGAAGAGTTTCTTTGACCCTTGAAATCCACAAATTCGGAACACTTTTTTCTTACGAATGTAAACAAACTTTGGATCTCTCCAGGAGTACATATTTATTACCAAATAATGACTTCACACACTAAAACCAATGAAAATCAAGCTTAGTGATGTTTTATGAATGGTTTGATAACTTTTTTGTGAAAATATCAGTTAAATTCAGGTGTTCCACAATTGTGGGGGGCACAATAACATTCCACAATTATGAAACAGGGCATTTGGAGGCAATGTTTTGCTGCTCTGGACAAAAAGTACTACTTTTAGTGTTGAAATAGCAAGATAATGTCCAAATGAAGGTTCTAAAAATAGTAAGGACGACAGAAAAGCTACTTTTGGCATTCTATTGACAGAATATCTTAAAAGTGTTCCGAATTTGTGGGTGTTCCGATTATGTGGGATGACTGTAGGTCCTTTTCGGTACTGAGATTTGGTTAGGACCGAGTCGGCTTTTGTAATTACATTTTTTCAATGCTATGAGTAATAACAGAGGATTTTGTGTTAATTTTGCGTTTTGGACCACTGTGCAACGGTGAAGACCTCCGTTGATCAGGTTGATAAATTTGCGTGAAAAGCCCGCGTTGTAATCAGGAAAATGAAACACAACGGATGAATCCCCAACGATTTATAACACTTTTCTTCAACCGCGCCGAATCCTATCTAAAGTTATGAGCACATCACAACAGCATCTAAAGTTATAACCCTTTGAGGTTTGATCGTCAATTACACCCCGATTTTCGGTGAACCTATCCAATGTCGGTCTAGAAAAATCAATGTCACTTATTAAATTGGGTCGTCTGACCTGCTTTCGCCAGTCCAGCCAAGCTGCTGAATCTCGCCACCGAAAAGAGATGCAAGTAAGAGCTTCGTTACATTTTCTAGCTAGCATTGAAAAGGGAAGGAATGTTGTTTGCCCCACCTGGCCAACTAAATCTCCAGACCACCCACAGGCCAGGAGAACGCAGAAGCAGCAGTGTGTATTTACTCCGCGATTTTGTTCTATTTAAAGTTGTTACAAGAGTGTGTAGTATGTGTACCTAGCTAGCTACAGACAGTATTTCTCACACCCACGCAGACTAACGGAACACGATTCTTTGTTGTCTCCGCTCTCCAGCCCAAAGTCGCGTCGCTGTCTTTGGAAGGAGGTGGCCACTTTCGTTTCATGTGAACATCGTTGGGATAGGTTGCGATTTCAACACTTTATGCAACACATACACATTCACGAGTTCGACCCGGAGAAGGTGAATCAGCAAACGCCAGATAAGAGCTGCTGGTCGATGAATCTGACGAATCGTCGACTAACCCAATTTCATACGAGACGCGACGAGGAGCAGGGTAGTAAATGGCGCACTTGGTACAGAGATTTCTTGGATGTGACGGGGATCTTTTTTTTTGTCGAGGTTCACTCTTTATCTGCCAACAGAGGCGTGGGAGAAAGTGATTGTGGGTGGTGCATGCAAGATTATGTGCATGTTTCTGTTTACCTATTGACATTTTACCAACTGTAAACAATATTTGGAAATTTGACACTTACTTTATAAATGTTTTTTTATCCAGAATTTATTTGGTAATGCATCGAATTAGGATCAATTGGACCAGATAAAAATATATTTGAGAGTCTTAATGAAGTTTTCGAGATATTATTAAAGACACTTCCAACAACATTCGTTTTCCCTTAAACTTAATTAACTCTTCTTGATTTATTTCTGAATAACTCACCACACAACTCAGCAAGCAATCAAAATGTTTAATCTGTAACCTCCGAGAAGAATAAGTCCCAGGGTGAAGTACCTCCCACAAACTCGAAAGTTTACGCCAAATAAGCTACTTCGAAGTGGATGCACTCCATGTAAGCAGCAGCAAAAGGTAACAAACAGATGGAAATAGATTTCCACCAGACCAGCAGTCACTGGAGAGCACAAAAAAAAACCACCAACAACAAATCACAACCAATCCAAACCAATCACAGAGGTAGAAAGTGGAAAATATCAAGCGGAAAGGAATCACACAAACAATATTTTGCTGATGGTTGCAAAAAAACTGCGCTACGAAGAGAAGACGACTCTATCTACCTATACGGTCGTCGCCAGTTTTGTGTGGAGTTATTGACGACGAGTTCGAGTGACTTATCTCTTTTTCGCAAATGTATTTGGGACAACTATGCGCTAACAGCGCGGTCCCATTCTTCCTCATTCTTTGTCGAACTTTGTTTGGTTCTTATGAATGAATTCCACCATGTTCGAACAATGACGAATTGTAACGCCACCACCTCGACTGCTGGCCCCAAAATTGCGCTACTCCTTAAGGTGGCACAATTTTTAAACTGCTACCCGTTTGCGCGTTGTTCCACGTCGCGCTTCCTTTTGCTTCCGTTTGCCACCAAAGCACAGAAAAGTCGACATTATTCGATTGCTGCTATTGATTTAATAATCACTTCCGGGGACTCCGTATGGTGGTCCCGCCTGTTCCTTTTTTGTGTTCGTTGCAAAAAAAAAACAGAATACTGGAGGAATTGTTTACGCAGAACAAAAGCTGACGGGTATTGATAAAGGATATCAACCCTTTGCCAATGGCAAGAGTTTGGGGGAAACGGGGTCGACGGGTCAACATTCATTCTGTGATTCAAATTGGGAAGCGTTGTGAACATTGTAACTAACTTTTGTTTAAACAATTTAAAAATCATTTACAGAATATAATCTGTTATCGGATTTGACTATCTACTCAAATGCAATTAAGGGTTACATACATGTAGAAAATCACCAAATTTCATACTACAGAAAATTTACTTAAAAAAAGATGATTTTCAATCACTCCTGAAAATTTCATGAAGATATTTTGTGACTGAATTGAGTAAGAGACGACTTAAGTTCACAGTTTTGCCATTCGCAAAACGGGCTGTCAAACTTTGTTGGAGTTTTTCTCTGAACCCCGAGTTGATTTACGGGTGCCTCGATATCTCCTGATGGGGTCGACCAAATTACCTGAAATTTGAGGTGTAGACTTGCAAGGCATATCCCGTGTACATGACAAAGTCTGACTTTGATATTTTGCCTTTATAAAAAAATAAAAATCAAAAACTAACTATTTTTACATGATTTTGAAGTGATTTGGTCAAAACAGTGTTGAGATATCGTGGCACCCGTTTTTTAAACTGCTAACTTAAAATAGCTATATCTCGGCAATGGTTCATCCAAATGCCTTCATATTTATTTGGTTAATAGATGAAAATGTATATTTCAATGCCCTGCAAAAAGAATTTAAAAAAAGTTTAAATGTATGCTCAACCCCAGACATTTTTGACGATTTACATGTATGTATCCCCTTAATATGCAGAATGATCCTTGCTCCAGAATCCACATAAGATCACTATGAATTCTTCTCAAATCGATCCTTCTTCGCTGCTTCTCTTTAATTGGATGGTCTGACCAGCAAAGTTTTACAACATTTTCCTTCTCGCATACATATATTGTCTACGTGTGATGAGTTGTGTTACACTTTCGAGTATACAAACAAGCCACCACTCATACAATGAAGAATATATTGGTCGATGATTGGACTGTGGTACCCGTAAGTAAGCGCAATGATGAATGGGTGATATCTATCGATGACTAACGTCATGATTCGAAATCCGGACACTTAGTAGTATATCATTTTTGTTATAGCTGGCAAAAAATCATGCAATAAGTTGGAAATGTAGAAATATCATCAGGATATATTATAAACAGTCAGTTTCAAGAAAATGCATGCAAAATATGTCTTTTCTAACCATTTTTCATCAGAATTTTAAAATTAAAATGACTTGTTGTGCTTCGAATCCCGGACACTGACAAAAGCTGATTCGAAATCCGGACACTTTTGCTTCGAATTCCGGACACTCGATTTTACTTATGAATCGCACAAATTTGGACTGAAATGTTAGTGAATGGCATTCTTTAGGTCTCAAATAAGCTGTTAACATCAAAACAATCGATAGTTTATATAAAAATTTGCTAGAATTTAAGGAAATCGAAACCATAAATTTCTGCTTTGCCTTCCCGGTGCTTCGAACGCCTATGAAATATTTCAAGTGAAATGTTTCGCATTTTTGGTAAACTTTTAATTTTATTGTATTTAATTGTTTTGGCATTAACTACAGCGTTCAAACAAACTTTAAATGAAAGTTGATGTTGGAATTCATCAAATAACACAGTTTTGACATTCATAATGCGAACTTATATCCAAATAATTGATAAAACAAGATGAAGTGTCCGGGTTTTGAAGCGTCCGGGAATTCGAATCATGACGTTAGACGAGGAAAGTCCAAGTCAATCTTAACGCGTGCACACAACATCCGGTGCCGAGTGCGCGATAATTGAAGAGGAATACGGTCAAGAGTTTGATTTTGTTGGGATGCAAATTTACAATTAAAAAAAAAAACAAAAACAAAGGATGAAGATTTTTTATAACCAAGAATAAGGGATACTCCATAGCATCGTAGCTCGTTTGGCACAACAAGAAGAAAAAAAAATATCCAATGATCCACTTTAAAAATGGTACCTAATCAACCTTAAGGTAGTTGGTGCCTTCCTAGGATTGATATGTCGGCTCAGAATCAAATTCTGAGCAAAGTTCGTGCACTGAAAAAAAGCACTCGATTATCTCCGGACTGGCTGAACCAAACCGTTCCGGGTTTCCACAAGACCCTAGTTAATATTATAAAGTTTTGTAAAGTACTTCAAAAGGTGTGCAAAAAACATGTTTTTAACAAAAGTCTGGTAGATTGTAAAAATGCGTGGTTTTTGTAAGAAAGCCCATCATGTTATACATGGTATTCAAAAGACCTTTCTAACGAGTCCAAAACATTAAAGATCTGACAACCCTACCAAAAGGTACGAGCAAAGTGTTAAATTAACACTTAACGAAACTATTGGCACTACGCCCCCCGGGGCATGGCCTTCCTCTAACGTGGGATTTCTGCTCCAGCGCCTCTGACGAGACAGGAGAAACCGGGACCGACGTTTTACTTCACCATCCGATAGAAGCAAAAAAATAAATTAACACTTATCAAAAGCTAAATCTCAGATATTTTGATGAAAATGTTGTCCGGATCTATCGTGAGGCCCATCGTTGGTGGTAATCAGAAGACCTTTCCACCATACTTAATCAGGGTGGATTCAGTAACGTTTTTATCATAATATCTGAGATCTGACCTCAAATAACCGGCTCCGTAGCTTAAAAGTTACGGCTTCTGTCTCGCATGCAGAAGGATCAGGGCTCAAATCTCGGTCCGTACCTTTGAAATTTGTAATCAGGAATTTGAACTTTGAAAATGAACTTCGCAATTCGCAATTTTCAGTGTAAGAACGAGCCTTGACCGATCTTATGCACCAGGTTCCCGACGAACACGCACTGCCCTTACACCTACATCTCACCCTTGCTCTGAGTCAGTACGAGCAGCACGCTAGAACACGCTTTGAGTGTTCGTGCCAGGCATGCACACCTTCTTTTCCGGTTACGCATTTTAACTCGGCCGGAGGTGGTACATTACGTAGGGTTTGATGTAAGTATAAGCGCCTAACCATTTATAGTGTGCCTATCAACTTTCATAAAGCCAAAACTGTTTTATTTTAGTTTGAATTCAAAACTAATTGTTATTTACTGTGTATTGTTTTCTCCTGAAATCTTCCCTATTGTTGAGTCGTGTTTATCTGTTGCTATTTCTTTTGTCGCGGTGTTTTGTTACAATATTTTGGTCCTAAGCATTTTATAAAAGTTTTTCAAAAGTACAATAGTAATATTTGTGTTAATCCTTTAATCATTTCATAAATTGAGTCAGGGCTCGAACCTCACTTGCTTAAGAAAAAGGTGAAATTTCAAAACAATGGACAGTGAAAGAAATATACTATGTAAAGAATCAATAGTAAAAGAAAGATAGTAATTTATGAAGAAGATAAAGAAATTAACAATAGTTAATGAAAAGAGATAACAAACAAGCTTAGATTATTGTTATGATGGGCAATTTACAGGGAAGATGAGAAATTATTTAAATAGATAAATAAAGAAAAGGCACATGATAAACAAAATTGACATCGCTGCCAAATTAAGGGAAAGCAGACAGTTTGTTGCAGCAGCATCAATTAGTAAAACAGAGTAGAAAAGCGTTGAGAAATAAGAGAATCAAATAAGTAAAATCGAAATCAAATGGAGGATAGTAAACAGAAGCTGCTTTAGAGAATCAGTGAAACAAAATTAACAGAATATAGATGATAGATAAAAACGGAAAGAAGAGAAACCCCGTTGTGTGATGTTTCAGGTACATCCACAGCAGTTGACTCAACATACTGCGAATCAAAACAATACCGTCTACAATCACAAATTACTTCCCTTCCCCACATTGTCGCGCCCCTTTCTTTTAGCCGTTTCGACTCTGACCCGCGGTGGTCAAAGGTTTACGATCCGTTTCCACAGGCCACCAGCTAGGTCATCATGAAAACCAAGCCAACGTGGAGGTAAGAAAATAGGACACTTGCAAGGAACCAGAGCTATACTGTCTTGATCAAGTATGATCTAACAGGACTACGGACGTAGTCAGTGACGCTCCTTCCAGGATGTTCCTCGCCTGAGCGTCAACTGAAGAGGTATCATCAGCATCATTCGCACTTGGCCTGCTAGAAAAATCGTCAAACTATGAGAAAAACTGCGTTTGGCCAAAAAGTTAACACCGTAGGATTATAGTCCACTTTTCCAACAAAAAACGTTGGAGATCTGACAACCCTATCAAAAGTTATAACCACTTAACTGTTATTGATACATTTTTTAGAGGCCGGTCTCACATATTTTGATGAAAACATTGTCCGGTTCTACCATGCGACCTATCGTTGGATGGGTAATCAAGAGATTTTTCCAAAGAATCCAAAGATTGAAAATCTGACACCCTATCAAAAGTTATAAGAACTTTACACTTTTTTCCGGCTGGATCTCAGATATTTTGATAAAAATAAGTGTTATTTATACACTTTTTTGAGGCTCTATAGTGAATTAACTTTATGACTGTGAGGAAGGTACCACCCACCCAAAGGTGGGTTAAGCATTTTTATTACACACCCAACGATGGATTGCATGTTTGATCCGTACATCATTTTTATCATATTATCTGAGATCCGACCTCAAATAACCGGCTCCGTGTCTTAATGGTACTGTCTCACAATGACGAATTTAAACTTTGAATGTATGTATGTATGTATGTATGATCCCCATACCCGCAGGCAACTTGGTCCTGGAACACATGTGAGCGCTAGGTGAACAATTCGATCATCTTTTACTCTGTAATCTGTACACCCACGTGCATAAGTTTTTGCACGAATTTTAGTGCTACAAATACCGGCGCAAAGAATAAAAGAAACCCCTTTCCCTCCCCAAGCACCGGAAATTTGTAGCGGGTGTAGGACACTTTGTATAGACGCCCTTGCTCCCATCACGTCACTGAGGGTATGGAGCGACGAGAAATTAATAAGCATGCCCCCTAGTCGAACCTTCATTAGAGAAGCAGGCAATCCACAACTCACAGCGAACGACCAAAGGAACACCCTACCGCGTATATAGTAATATTGGCGTGGTTTGTGTTCATTGATGTGTGTGTATGTCAGAATAAATGAAAGTATGGTTGTCTTATAAAAAGAACGAGCTCACCAGTTGATAAAATTTTCAAAATCAGCTTCTCTTCAAAGGTCACGCATGCCCGAAATACACCAAAAAGGCCGGTTCCTGCTTGGGCTGCTTCAGCTTGCCGCCGCCCCACTCGTAATCTGCTCCGTCGTCTTCCTTTCTCTCCTTTCGTGAAAACTGCGGCAACGGAACCTCCCGCTACAACTGCGTTCCACCTTAACTGGTTCCGACGAACTAAACCGTGCGCCAAGGCTCCGATTCCCGTTTGACCTCGACGAGTCCATCCACGAGGAGACCGACGACCGCTTCGCTCTCTGCGTTCCTTCAGATTCCCGGAAGTTGTCCATTTCCAGGCGAACCCACATCCACCCTGGTCGTCGGGGAAGTTTCGAAGGCCTCCGCGTTCCATAGCAGTATCGCGACCGACCCGGAACGAGCCACGTCCTTGATTGAACCGTCCTGTTCAAAATCCTCCGCTGGAACCATTGCTTGAACATTTCCACCACGAACAACACCATTCACCACTGCACTGATTAGTTCCGGAACCACTTTTTATTTTTTGGAACAAAAATTCAAAGAAAAGCAGCAGCGAAAATTTTTGACGTCTTTCTCCAATCGTAGACTGCTTCGATCCCACACGAATTTAAACTTTGAATACGAACAAAAACGGAAATGATTCAGGTGAGATTCGAACTCTTGCTCTATGTTTAGGGCGGGGCCAGAAAATGCCCAACGGCCTCGGAATTGGGGGGCGTGGGGCGCGGGTTCGATTCCCGCCTCATCCTCCTGGCCTTCTATCACATGGGGAAGTAAAACGTCGGTCCATTTGCGTAAAAGAGGTTTTGGATGACTTACTACACATAACCTTCGGACGCCTAGAAATAAGCAGAAACTTGCAACAGAGATCACAAAAGACCTGGGTGTCGTTGAAGTGGATTGCTTTGCTTTGGTCTCTGCCACTCTGAAATGGGTCGTTGAAAGCAGCGCGAGAGCAATCACCACCTAATACCCGGGACTAAGATATGATGCATCGGCATTCGGCATATACAAAGTCTGATACAAATTATACCTTCCCATAATTTCGTTACCGGTTAGCGGGTATTGGATTGGACCACACTCACACACACAATATTCGAGATCCGGCCTTAAAAATGTGTACAAATAAAACTTAAATTATCATATCAGATCTTCAATTTATTGGGCTTTTTTCTTGCCTTGACAAAAAGTCTAACGAACAGAATATCGTTGCCAAATACAATTACTATTATTAATGATTAAAAAGACCTTTCTACCAGGCTATCCACTACACCACCGGACCCGGTAACACCAACAGGTACCACAAGCCCAATTTATCGCCTAAAAACAATAAGGACTTTTTTTTTAAGACATCACGGGAGAGATTAAAATCTAATAGAGATGCTACAAAACTGAATGCCCTGTGCAGTGTAGTCAAGGCGCTATGCATATCATAATTCGTTCGGCGGATCGGAACACGCAAGAACGGAGTGTTGCGAAGCGTTCGAAGCGGGACCGTCGACGGATCGCGATCCGAATGAATCTTCGCTGAACACTGAATCCGCAACGCACTGTTCTCGTGGCAGAACAGTATTCCAGCGATGAACGGACCAAAGCGCAGTAAAGAGCTTGGGACAGTAGTTTTACATCCGTAAAACCTATTGCTGCACGGAAGATGAAGCCGAGCAGTCGCGAAGCTTGGGAAATCATGAAGGAAATGTACTGCTTGGGATTAATGTACCGCAGTTCTGGTGGTCAAACTTGATCTGGTTGCGTTTCCTGGAGAAGGCAATGACGGAGCACTTGGTGGAGTTGACAACCATACGGTTTGTTTCACACCAATCTGCGAAGATGTTCAGTTCCTGTTGGAGGGCTAGAGCGTCGGCTGCATTATTCACTTGACACTAGATCTTCATGTCCTCTGCGTATGACAAACGCTGCCCAGAGAGTTTAGTGGTTGCAGTCGCCCCCTGTGCGATACCCGGAAAGGCCCTCAAGCAGCCAAGCAGATTTCTCGCCGGCCAGATAGGACTAAAACCAACAAAGAAGAGTCCTGTCGATTCCCATTATTGTCGAACGCTGCCGGCAGGTCGGTGTACATTTTTTCAGGACAATCGATGGAACCCCGTCTCTGGACCTCTTTGGGGACATTTTAATGAATATCACGTGTTTTTTCAAAAGGAAATGGTTGAATACCCCACGAAGAATGATGGACCAGTTTGGACCGGAAGGACCACTTTAAGACGATCAGCCTGCCGTCGAAAGTGGCTCAGCTGTAGCGATTAGGAGGAATGCAGAGTTCTCGGAAGGCGAAGATATCCAGCAGCATGATTCAACGGAATCTACCCAGCTTACGCCGGATTTGGAGGCGAGGTCCGACGATGAATTGACTATGGAGCTCGTCAACATAAAGGTCAACCACCAGAAGCAACTTCGAGTCAGTGCGGGACCGAGCCGGACCTGTCCTAAGCAAAGACGGCTCACGAAGACGCCAAGGAGTCCCACATGTGTGTCAATCTTGGTTATTTCGTGTCGATGGATCGGAGCGTGAAGTAGGGCGTACACCTTGCGGATGGTCGCTCCGGAAGGACAAGAGGTGGACGGAGTATTCGGCGTATGACCCGAACCAAGGAGTCCTGCGATGTCGGGACGTGACTTGGCCTTGCTCGAACTGTGGAACGCAAGATAAGCAACTTGTAACAGACCGACTGGACCAAAACTAAAAGATGTTAGATGTATTTTATTTGTATGTAAATTGTCCACGATCCACGAAAGTATCCTTATAATTATAATTATAATTACAGATACCCCATACCCCATAGAAATTTGACAGTTCTCAAAAC
This sequence comes from Culex quinquefasciatus, assembly GCF_015732765.1. NCBI lineage: Eukaryota > Metazoa > Arthropoda > Insecta > Diptera > Culicidae > Culex > Culex quinquefasciatus. Next base: position 93,700,981 of record NC_051862.1, on the reverse strand, counting down.
CGACGAAATGATAGACTAAATCGGTCCCTACAGAATCGGCCTACAACTAGACTGATTAAATCGGGTTTCGTATTGTTTACAAAGTGGACTTAGAGAAAATTTTGGTGGCAACTTCTTTTAAATATAATTTAATTAAGAGAGCAGTTATTTTCGGTATGTTTTATATAAAGTAGAACATTTATTGCTCTAGTTTAAGCAGTAAGTGGAGTTTATAGTAATCATGAAAGATTGCTGTTTATTTTAGAAATTTTCATAATTTTGTAGGTGTTTCAATACAAAGCCAGGATACAAAGGTTTTCATCATGATCCGGAAGATGGCCCATGCGGCCAAATAGCTTATGATGACACCACTGGTTCCTGCTACAGCTTTCCGGATTGCCGAAACATCAATCTTTGTTCGAGGGAGCGAAGAGATTTGAGGTTAGTTTTTTAGATTTATTGCAAAAACTTCCGGGGGGGGCTACACATTGTGTAAATATGTATTGGAAGAGCCTGCGCATGTGAACTTGGCAGTAGGCTCATTTCGGTTGATCCGGCTGGCCGGATTCATCCACAACGCCGTTTAAATGCATCGATTAATCAAGCGATTTCGTCGGTTGCAGTCGGCCGATTTAGTCAACCGATTAGTCGGTCGATCCCTGTGTTAAGCTCCCATAAGAGTCGGTGAAACAAACGACCGATTAGTCGGTAGATTTAGTCGGTAGATTCAACAGACTGAAACCGACTAAATCGTTGAGAACGTCGGCTATATTGGATTCTACCACCGTAACATCATGATTCTACCAAGATTTCGATTGAGTTTTATATGGAGGTCCCTGGTCCCGACATCATTATAATATCTTTGGAAAACTTTTGGGCTGTTCTTGGTCCGGCAAAATATCCAGAAATACAGATATTGAATTCTACCGAACGAATCTTTATCGAAATCTTGGTTGAATTATACTTTTTTAAGGTGGTTGATTCCATGAGCTGTATTCCTGGAAACCTTGAAGATATTTGAAGGGTCACACAACACATGTATAATTTCTGGAAAGTATTTACAAGTCTCAATGGAGTACCCACCGTCGAGCAGTTTTTGACAGTTCGCTCCATAAGAAATACATTGTAGTAAAATGCAAAAACTACTTGACGGCGGGTGCTCCATTGTGAACCTGTAGTTACATCGGTTTTCAACGCTATTTAAACTTTCGCAACCTTTGAACGCATTTATCAATCTCGGACACATTCCTCTGGACGATCAAACCAGACACACTTTCAATCAATACGAGAAGAATTCACATCCCACAGGGAGAGACACACCAACTGCTTTCGTAAACGCTTCACGTCTATCCTTCTTATTCTACGACGGCCAACCAGTCTTGCATATTGTGTCCACTTCTAACACCACACCAAAACCCACAAAACTTCTTCGCTCAGCCAGCGTTCCCATTTAAACAATTTGCTAGCTTTTACTCGCTAATCTGGTGCGGGAATCTCCCGTTGATAACGGAACATTCTCGACACGATAACTCAATCAAACGACACAAAAACTCTGGAACTTACCTTCTTCACAATGCGCTTCGACGTTCACTTTCCGCCACTTCCGGGGAACCTCTCTTTTTGCTTTGTGCTGATTTGGCCACTTCCACTTAACACGGTGGGGTGGCGCCTCCTCCTCCTCCGCTCACGTTCTCGCCGTGTACGTGGAGCACGACGACGACGACGACGATGTCGGATTGGGGTGTGTGTTGGAGCAGCGAAGATGACGTTTGCGGATTTTTCGTCGTCGCGGCCTCCTCGCGCGGACAATGGGCAACCGCGACTCTTTTTGCTGCTGCTGGCTGCTCTACAAAATGGAACTCTTTTGCGATTCTAGGTCGCGCGCACACACTCACTCTCTCCTTCTCTAGCTGGATTATTACAGAAGAACAGAAAAGTCACTCTTGGGAAAGGGGGTAGAATCGGTCGCGGACACACGACGGAATTACGGACACGGATAACTCTTTTTTCTTCTTGCTTTTTTAAAACTTTTTTGCCTGGAAAGAAATTTCTGGTTAAAATTTGCGCTGCGATTCGCTGCTCTTCGTTTCACGCGGCCGCTGTAACGGGAAATATCTTCCTCTTGCTGCTGTGGCCACGGTACGTCCCCCGCACACCTGTCCACCACTCCCTCCCCCTCAAATCTACGCCCCACCGGGAAAGACAAGAGAACGCGAAATCGCAAGTGATTTCCCCGGAATCTTCCAACACAACACTCCAAAGCTACTCGACCCCCCACAACGGAACCACAATCCGGAACAAACCCCGTACAGTGACCACGAAGGCGTTTTCCTGCGAGATTTTTCGGAAATCACGTCCGAACGAAACGCGGCGCGACGAACCTCTGACGCACACACACACTAACGGGAACCTGTGCCGCGCGGACGCACGAGTATTGGTGCCAACTCTGGTGGCCGCACTCTTTGTGGCCACGGCGCCGCCGAGACACCGCCGGGTTTGATGGTAGTGATGGGATGGTGCCGCCTGCCCTGCACACACCAACACAATCGCACGCGCGCAAGTGAAAAATTCCTTCCTGCTGGCCTTTGCGCTGCTTCCTTTGGAACCGTCCTCTTCGCCCCCTCTCCACCACACTGCTTCGTTTTCTTCCACCACCTCCGTCACACCGCAAAAATCGCGAGAAAGTCTCCGGAAAGCCCCGTCCGCTCAAAAACCCCGACGATTTCAGCCCCAAACCCAGTCCCAACCGACCCGCATTCACACGCACCGGACGCGGAACGGTACCCCGGACAACCTACACGCCACTTGGGCCACTTTAACGCACTTTTACCGATGCTGCTGGCGAGCTTGCCTTACGGAACGGTCGAATCTTGAACGGCAGACAAAAATGGCGTTCGTTCGTGTGAAGAGTGTGAACCTGCTGCTGCTGCTGCGATGATGTGCACAAATACAGAGAGATGCGATGAAGGGTGTGCGTGTGTGGGTGACGTGACGTGACAGGAGGGTGGCAATTATTGATCTAGATCAGATCGGGCGTGAAAGTAAAGCAAAGTTGAGCTGAAATGCGTAATTTTAACACAGTTTTTGATCAGAACACTGAAGATCAGAATTACTCAAAAAAGTGTAAAATCAACACATTGTGGTAAAGCGTACGTTGCAAAATTTCGCAGCGGCATTGAACTAAAATGTCCTAGAGTTCAACCGTCGGCATGGAGACGTCAAGCGCGAGTTCAATTACGATGACGTATGACCTATATATACAATTTATCAATACTGAATTCAGTTAAATTTACTGAAATCTGCACTACTGAAATTTTCAGTAAATGAAAACTTGCTGAAATTTCAGCAAACTTTGACAGGTCGGCAACGTGACCATCACTGCTGTCGCACGTCGAAACGTCCATCCAGAACCCTCCTGCCTGGGGTCTTCGGAAGTGACCGGTGGCGTACCGTAAGAATCGCTACAGCTTGGACTCGAATGTTGGCTAACCTTGAGCAGAAGCGTTGAATAATATAAAAAAAATGTTTTCTTTAGCATACTGTTTAAAACATTTAAAAACAAAAATCAAATAAAATAAATAAAATCAAGCACATTTTGTTTATTCTCGCCAAAAAAGGTTTCTTTTCCAATTAAAAGTAAAACCGACGACGTCGGTAAAACACTTTTACCACAGACAAACAGACGGGACCAGGGTTGTTAAAATATCAAAATATCAGCTCTCAGCAACTACAATTATCCCGCCTGAGTATTCATGCCTCAAATACAACTGCTCTTCTCTCCTCATTGAAACTCTAAGCGCCGAACATAGCCGAACACGTTCTCGTGTTTACCCACTCGCGATTGACATTTTCCTTTTCTCTCTCATTCTCGCTTCCACTATCATCCTACCGTAACAGCGTTTAACCACAGAAGCCGTCACAAAACCAATTATGCAAACGCAGTTTAACGGGACGTCATGCGTGGTCGGCTCCTAATCGCCATCTCACGGTCTTTCTTTGCAGTTTTCGGAGAGATTGAGAGACTCAGCGCTGAGAGCGCATAGTCGAGGAAAAGGAAAGGAGTGATAGAGAGAGATTGACATTGCTGTGAATCACGAGACACACGAAGAGATCTCACAAGCTATAGTGACGGCCGCTATACTCTCGGATATTTTTGGTGCAGAGATAATCTATTGATAGCTTTTCTATCACTCTTTTGCAACACTGGACGGGACACTCGAGTGCCGAACCATCGTCCTCCAAAAACGGTTATTTCAAATTGAATTTTGTTTCGGCATCCACTCACCCGGCGCTGATGGCGCTGCTGTCGTGACAGCTCGCCCGTCTTTTCTCAGTGTGTGTGATGCATGTTTTTTTGTTTTTAAGTTGAGCGTGAGCACGTGTGAGGCAGCAAATAAAAACAAAAAAAAAACAGCTTTCCACCTCGAGTGCACCCGCCGGAAGGTTGCTTCATCTGTGGAGAGTTCGAATCCGGCCGAATGCACCTGAACGACGAGAGCCAGCGGTCTCGGACGTAGTGTTCCGACGGAAACACGAGCAAACGGACATTTACGGGCACTTCTTTGACACGCACGACTTTGGGTGTATCAATCGGTGGCGAATCTACCTCACGAGGGCGACTCGGACAGCGTGACGGACCGGAAGCGGACTGAAAACCTGAAGTGGCACACTCTTGCTTTTACCCCACTATTAACCAGATAGGCCTGCTCCACTGCCTGCCGAAGTCGAGGCTGCTGCTGAGGCGCCCGCTACTGCGGAGAAAGCCGGATCCTGTGGTGGAGTCATCTCCTTTGGAGCAACCTGCTTATCCTTCGTGGACTGCTCAGATTGCTGCTGCTGTAGTCCTTTTGGCATTTTGACGATGTTGCGTCGATCGTGAGCGCCACTCTTCGCGACTTTTTTTTCGTCATTCGGCCCTTTTGGTTTTGTTCGCTGGCAACTTAATTGCGCCGTGGACACGTTCCCCGTAGATGTTTCCAAACGCCCATCGTGGGGATCAATTCCGTTAGTTTTGAAATGGATTTTCCTATTCCGGCGGCCACTACTGGTGTTTTCGTGACCGGGATATCTGGTTTCAGGTGTAATGGTTCATGTTTTCGGTGGAGGAGGAATCTTAGACCTTGTCTTAGACGGAACATGCAAGCAACGGGAGGACCAGTGGTGTGGTCTCTGTCATTGTGTTTGTCTTGCATCGCTGCAGGTGCTGCCGCAAGAGTTGCCTCATGAGGTTCTGCCATTGGAAACGGAACCGACCCACCGTCATTTTCGGCCGTCGGTCTTGATTTATTTATTTTGATTTTGTTACTGATGATCAGCAACAACAAAATTATTTCGAAACAGCTGTTAATGTTTACAATCGTTAAGGCTTGATTGTCTCACGCATACACTGACATGACACATGACAGTAATGGGTTTGTATTGGTGTGTTTGGGCTGCGCTTCGGCATAGGCTCACCAGGCAGCGCTGGCGTCGCCGTGATTTGGTGGTTTGATGAAGGACGATGGATTTCAAAAATAATTTGTATGGAGAGTCACGTCTGTTTGTCTGTGCTTTTACTGTTACAACGATTTTGCTCCATAAATGCATGGTAGTATCAAAAACATTCCAACTTTAAAATTAAAAAGTTTGAATTTTCTACAAATATTCTTTTAATCCAACGAACGATTTTTTTAAATTTAGAGTATTTTTTCTTTGTGTGTAGGCCTATCCACGACCGTAGACCGTGAGAAGATGCCAGAAAATCCAGCTACAAGCTAAATCCACAATACCTTCTAGTACGACGTAGTCCGACGTCAAAAGATGAAAAGCCTTGGGTAAAAAGTAGGGACCCTTAATAGGGAGACTGGTCGAAGTGAATTTGACGTACCCAAACCGGGGGGATGGTAACCTTATTCCGACCATAGCAAACTGACCACAGTCGACATTAGCACGGTTGTCAAATGAGAGCCCACAACAAAAGCAAATCCAATCAAATTATTCGCTCTACAGCATTGCCTTGGCGTTCTCGATTTCGAGATTCCTACTCGAAACTAGGTGTCCGAAGGCTTGATTGTTGAGGCAATTGCAAACCTCTTTTTTACACCTAAGCTTCCATCCATCCCGGGATTCGAACTGACGACCTTTGGATTGTTAGTCCAACTGCCTACTAGCGACTCCACCGAAACAGGGCCCAGGGAGACGACTCCTACACCTGGACTGAGCTTACGACCTAACCTTTTTTTTTTAGGTTAGTCCGGGGCCAACATAGAGTTATCTACGTGCGCATGTATTGCGTGTACGTACACGAAAAAAGTGAGGTTAAAATTTGTACCCGCCAACAAAAACAAATGGTACACCCAAAGGAAAAATATATCTCAAAATCTGCAACATTGGATTTGCTGCAGAAAATGTCATATTTTATAACATTTTTTGCAGCAAGCCCGTAGATCATTTTTGCCCGCGTGTAAAAATGTCAGCGATCTGCAGTTCTCACCAACACATATAAAGCTGGCCCGTCCCCGAGCAACACTCCAAAGAGAAGCATATGTTGGTGCTATTTCACTCACTTTTCACCAAGCGTCCATGGCGCGGTGGTAGCGTGTCGGATCAATAAACAAGAAGTTGGTGGTTCAATCCTCGTTCTGCTAAGTGTTATTTTGTGAAATACAACCAAAAAGCCGTCGGTAATGTCGATAATTGTCGGTAACGGGCAAAAATGTCATACCCCTATATCGCAAAAAATGCATGAGGACCTAGATGAGGACAGATTTCATGCAGATTCTGATATACTTTCATGCCGCCATGCATCACAATCATGCGACTGCCAGTTGGGTGTAAGCTAGTGTGCGTGAGATCGGGCTTAAATAGCTCTATTAACTTCCCTGTCCGACGGAAGGCGTGATCAGACAAACTCGTCTCAAAATTTGCCACCGGGACCTTCTGGGATCGAACTCAGGCAGAATGGGTGAGAAGCAATCACGCTTACCCCTACACCACCAAAAGCACTAGCTGTCAAATGGTAGCCCATAACAAATCATTGTTTGGGTTTTTGATTTTCAAATTTCCCGCAATTCAAACGATAAATACTTGAAAAAACACGTGAATTTTGTTGCTGATGGCAAATTCTATCATATCCTTGGAGATTCCATCCCAATATTGGCTGAAAATTCATATCGTAAAAGTGATTTTTCTGTTTATCTTTTTGCTTTTTTCTTTTGGTCGATCAAACAGTGCACCCGTACACTGTGAATCAGCATTACACATTTTTCAGTTTGGTTTACACATTTGCATGGGACTTTTGAGTTTAACCAGGATTCGTGTTACCAAAGCATAATATGAATAATTCTGATTCTGAGTGTTTGTTATCTTGTTCCAAGATGGCGGCTTCTTCGCTACCCCCTGACCCAAACAGACACGAGTTTGACGTATCCAAACGCCCACACTGTAACTGAAAATCGCACTTTGCTGAGCTCGTTTTCGCACTTTTTCATAGATTTTTTCAGTTCGACTGCGATTACACAAAAAAGTGTAATCGCAGTTGAACTGAAAAGTATGAAATGCTCAACAAAGTGCGATTTTCAGTTACAGTGCAGTAAACTTGGCAGTGTGGCAAGCTCAAAACATACGTAGCTAGAACGATTTAGCAATGATCGACCAGTCTCCCTATTTAGGGTCTCTAGTTAAAAGTAGAGAGCCTATATGTAGGTCCCTAGTTAAAAGTGCATAATCATTTTGAGTGGGGTGTTAAGCGTGACAAAAGATATCTAAATTAGTAAAACAAGTCAAAACTTTTCAACGTGTTTAACACGCTTAAATAGAATCCATTAAAATTGAGTTCAACTAATTTTTGACAGTCCCCTTTCTCTGGGGGTGGTGAAGCTGGTGAAGTGGTGCGGGTGCTCTTGTGATTTTGCGAAGAAGAAGAACAGAAACAGAGAGAAAGGCACAAAAATCAGTTCTCCGCGATTCGTTCCTTCGTCCAGTCGTTCGTGGGAGTTGCTGCCGCTGTGCTGTGCCGTTGAGAGATCTCCCCCTTCTGAGAAGCTTCTAAACTCTGTGGGCTCTTTGTAGAAGTAAACACTAACACAGCAGGCTTAGTCGTTGCTTCTATGAGTAAAGTTTCGGCCCGTTCTAATGTTTTCATCGTCGTCGTCGTCGTCGGGACTTTGAAGAGTATTCTTGTGGCACTTTTTGGTCTTTTTGGCCTCAGTTCGCTCACCTTTCTTTGTGTGGAGCTTTTTTTCGGGGGGCTCTTCTTCCCTTGAGTGGTGTGCTGGTTCCGTGACTCGTCCACGAAGGACAGACGATGAAGTGGACGCGATAATAACCGATTTCGAAAGATTTTGGAAACCTCCAGAGAGAGAGGTAGAGCAAAAATCGAACCGCAGGAGATGATTAATTCATAGCGATCGTCGTCGTCGTCACGGTGTGTGTCATAAATAACTTGGGTCAACTGCCCCCTGGCCATCGAGACGGGAAACCGAAAGAGAACAACGCGAGAGAGAGAACCTGCCACCAGAAAGTTAGGAAATTCCAACGCAGCTCGCGACCTGCTGCTATTTACGTATTTAAGTAGAAAGAGATTAAGCCACCGCGTACACAGACTGAGTCATTCTCCCACTGATAGTCTACGCTAGAAAGGACAAACAAACCCACGAAAAGATGTTGAAAACGAAATCTCAACAGCAGAAGAACATTCTCAACACCATCATTAGCGTGCTGCCGGACAATCGACCCATTACGTCCCTTCAGCTGGTCGAAGATTATGAGCGCTGTCCGGCTAACTTTGCCCCGATCAATAAAACCTACGACCAGGATCAGGATGCGGACCTGTGGCGAGAAAACATTCTCTTCGGGAAGAAAACCTCGCGCTACCTGTGCCAATCCAAGACGGAAGGCCTTCCCGATTACATCCTGGAAACGCTGCGGGTAATCGGCGAAAAAGAAGCACTGCCGGAGGGATTTTCACAGTTGACTCGAACGGCGGACTCGGAGCAGAAGGCTTGGCGCAAACGTCAGCTGGTGTACCGGTTGGCGAAGAAGGGAGTCGCCAAGCAGGCCATCACCGATATCATACTGTGTTCGAGGTTGCGGCAGGCGCCGGAGGGATTCACGCTGGCGGGGTGAGTAGATTTAATTAATTTAATCTTTGGTAATTTTTTACTGTTCCCAAAGCACTTACTATGGACATAATGAGCCTGTTTCTAGTATGTGTCATATTTTTAACTTATGCTCGGCCTATTTCGACTTTGACCTATCCCGTGACAATTAAAATCCGATTCCTAAATTTCCTGAAGTCCCTTCCCTGACGAGTGACGATACAGATGTAGAACGCTATGATATTTTTGTCAATTTATTAAGCTAGTTTTGTTGATGCGAAAAGACGAGGTGGTTTTGTGCATTTTTGAGTGAGTGTCTTGAGTTTATGCCAGATACAGCTCAAGGGGGCTTTTGTCCACCTCTAAATAGAGAAAATGAAATGAAAATGAAATTATAAATTCACAATACAAATAAAACCTGGGATCAAATGTAAATTTCCGGCTAGTTCCTTCCTTGAAGTTATCGTACCCAATAAAACAACAAATTACCAAAAAACACAAAACGTGACTATTTTTGTCCTTTCCATTACATCCTGACTTGGAAGGCAGGTCAACAATGGAGAAAAAGTAGAAACCAACAAAAACTAGAATTGTGAGATAGGTTTACGTTTGGCAAACAAGGTTGGTAATATGAAAACATCTTGAAAATAAAATAAAAATCTGATAAATTAAAATTAATTAAAATAAAACCAAGAGTAGAAAATTCAAATAAAAAGCAGGTGGTTATGTTACACATGACCAGGGTTGTTAAAATATCAAAATATCAGCTCTCAGCAACTACAATTATCCCGCCTGAATATTCATGCCTCAAATATAACTGCTCTTCTCTCTTCATTGAAACCCTCAGCGCCGAACATAGCCGAACACGTTTTCGTGTTAACACACTCGCGATTGACATTTTCCTTTTCTCTCTCATTCCCGCTTCCACGATCATCCTACCGCAAAAGCGTTTAACCACAAAAGCCGCCACAAAACCAATTTCGCAAACGCAGTTTGACGGGACGTCATGCGTGGTCGGCTTCTAATCGCCATCTCGCGTTCTCTCATTGCAGTTTTCGGAGAGATTGAGAGACTCAGCGGTGAGCGCATAGTCGAGGAAAAGGGGAAGAGTGATAGAGAGAGAATGACATCGCTGGGAATCATGAGACACAAGAAGAGATCTCACAAGCTATAGGCAAGAAAACTGTGACGTAGCAAATGAACTCAAAGAACTCAGTATTCATTTTGTGAGTGCCATTTGAGTGGTTTGACAGGTGTCAAAACGGGACTTAGCATTTTTTTGAATTAGAATTTGCTTCCAATTGCGCGAAACGTCGTAACCCGAGTTTTTTTTTCGTATAAGTGTCCGTGTGCTTGTCCGTGCTTCTGGCCGTGTTCGTGTACGTGCACCTGACCACGTAGTTGCCTGTTCCTGGACGTACCCGTGGCCGTGCTCTAGGCCGTGTCTTTGTCCGGACTCCTGCCCGTGTTCGTGCCTGTGCTTCTGGCCGTTTTCGTATCTCTGGCCGTGTAGGTGCCTGTTCCTGGCCATTTCCGTGGCCGTGTCCTTGCCGTGTTTTTGGTCGTATTTGTGTCCATGCGAAACGGAACAACCGGAACAAAATTATAATTTTAAGTCCCGGAACTGACACCTGTCAAAAAAGTTCATTCGGTTGTTTACCTTTGAGGTTAAGTTCCGAGCTTTTCTCCTTTATCGTGACGACCGCTATACTCTCGGATATTTTTGGTGCAGAGATAATCTATTGATAGCTTTTTATCACTCATTTGCAACACTGCACATGACCAATATATATACAGGGTTGTTACGGACGGCGCGGATCGCGCGGATGGCGCGTATCGCGCGGATCTGGCGCGGATTTGCTGGCTAATTTTGCTCAGGCGCGGATTTCGCGCGGATTATTTTGATAAACAAAATAATTGAGAACGATAGAATTTACAAAGGAAAATATTATTAGGAATTAAATAAATTCAATCTTATTCGTTGAGTGCGAAAACACCAATTTCTAAGAAGTTGTTAATGAAGAAAATTTTCTTCTAAAAATTATTGATTGTTTTTTCTTCATACGAAACTTTGAAATAATCTTCAAGGAGCAATTTTGTTAATGTATTGAGATTTGTTATATAAATTTAACATAACATTAAAATTCATTATTTTTAAAACATCTGCCTAACAATTCAAATAAATACCAATTTTATTAAAATCAAAATAACAAAATTCGAAAAAATTACAAAATTTAAAAATTTAAAGCTATGAAACTTTTTAGATTTTCTATGTTTTTTCAATATAATTTTTTTTGGTTTATTGAAAAAAAAAAAATCTGTTGCCACTCTGATTCAGGTAGAATTGATTCTACTTCCAATTATCACAACATGACGAAATCCACTTAGAAATCTGCTTAAAACTCCGTCTAAAAGCGAAATGTAATGTTAAAATAAAAAAAATAAGAAATCTGGAGTTCAACAATTTGAAATTTCAGAATTTACATATTCAAATAATAAAAAAATAAAATTCATTATTTGAAATTGTCAAAACTTACAGACTCAAAAAACGTAAATAAGTATGAATTATAAAATTGAAAAATTACAAAAATATGACAATTGATTTTTTTTTTTTGTTAATTTTCAATTTTTCAGGAATGTTCTCAAGTTATCAAATTATTAAATTTTTAAATTAGGCCGATGCAAATATTTAAAAAAGTTTTTGTCCCTCGGCCCTGGCCGAGGTCAAGGGGGCAAAAATAAAAAAATATAAAAATTTAAATAACAAGCCATAGTCTTCACATTTAAACGAAAAAAGTGTTTTAAAATACATTTTACACTAGTTCAGTTGTTTTGCAATCATTAGGTTTCAAAAAATCTAAGATCTGACAAAAACAAAAATTGTATCGAAAAAAAAGATTTTGCATCGAAAATTTTCAAAAAATATTAAGATTTTTTAATAAACCCAAACATGCTAAAAATGATTTTTTGCAATTCCGTCGTGAAACTACTTACTTTTCCTGTCATTCTTGATCGACGAAATAGCCTACTTTTCTGTACCAAAAATAACAGAATCGAATAGCAACACTTTTCAAAATAAATGCTGAAAAGTTCTACTTTTCAGCACTCAAATGGGTGCTGAAAAGTTGAACTTTTCAGCACTTGTTTCGAAAAGTAGCACTTTTCAACATTTTTTTTATTTAAACGATTTATTGACAAAATACATGAAAATTTGACATAAAATTTCACTCAGTGTGTGTTTTTTGGAATTGCAAAAAATGTTGTATGGAACTCGATGCAAAACTTGATTTTTTCAACACTCTTCGTATTTATCCAACTCGGTGAACCTCGTTGGATAAATGTACGACTCGTGCTGAAAAAATCCTCTTTTTGCAACTTGTTGCATAAACTACTATTAAACGCAGAAGAATGTATTTTAATTTGATTTCAGTTGGTTGCACTTAAATGTTCATTGAAATTTTAAAGTTTATCGTAAAAATATTTTTTTTGACCCCTGATTTTTCGGGCCAATTTTGAAGGGGGGGGGGGTGACAAAAACTTTTAAAAATATTTGTACCAGCCTTATTAGATAATTAAATTATTAAATTATTAAATTATTAAATTATTAAATTATTAAATTATTAAATTATTAAATTATTAAATTATTAAATTATTAAATTATTAAATTATTAAATTATTAAATTATTAAATTATTAAATTATTAAATTATTAAATTATTAAATTATTAAATTATTTAATTATTAAATTATTTAATTATTTAATTATTTAATTATTTAATTATTTAATTATTTAATTATTTAATTATTTAATTATTTAATTATTTAATTATTTAATTATTTAATTATTTAATTATTTAATTATTAAATATTAAATATTAAATTTTTAAACTATTAAATTATTTTTTTTTGCCGTTTTCTTAGTTCGAATCATTTTTGGAGTCATATTTTAGTTTAGAGAAATTTAGAGAAGAAAATAATATAAATTTCGTGTTTCGATTTTCCAGAGTAAAGTTTTGGCGAGAATTATCAATACTAAATCCCTAAATTTTATTATTTGGTGATTTATTTTATGGTTTTAAATTTTTAAAATTTTCTAATTTTTTTTCTGAATTTGTTTTTAAAGCAACGATATTTAAAGTGTTGCAAAAAATGCTAATATTGTTTCAGAAATGGCAAAAGAGGTTACATTTGGTACAGGAGGGATATGAATCCACAACTGATCAACGGTACTGATCCAAATGCCTTCTGTATTATTCTTTTTTGTTTAAAGTTTCATTCATTATGTTTGTAGCGATTTTTTTATATGGCGCAGATTTCGCGCGGATTGGGTTTTGGGGTCGGCGCGGATCTGGCGCGGATTTTTTCTCGACTTTTCCGTAACAACCCTGTATATATAACAAAGAGCATTACAAAAAACTCTTAAGGCTCTGAAAAGTATCATCCCCGGCCGGCCATTTGACCGGGGGGTTGAGATTTCCAAAAAAGTGTCCACGTGGTTTATGGATGGTCCTTGTGCAAATTCATGAATCAAAAAGTTGTTATCTTTTTGTTGTTTGTAGAAGCATTTTACGTGCATAATTTTTCGTTTCAATTTTCTATTTCTGGACCCTTAAGTGTATCTCCAGCGCAGGGGGCAAACATCGAAGCAAATCATGTTTCTTTTTATCTGACGAGAGTTTTTTCGCAAAAAAAAACTTTTTGCGGGACTGTACATTGGTTTTCCATAAAAAAAACTCTTAATTTTTAAAGGAGTGCTAAATATGTTATAAACGCAGAAAATGTATTTCAAATGGTTTTCCATCGATTTAACTACTATTTCCATTACAATTTAGAAGTTCGATTTTTTGCACCCCTATTTATTTTATTTTTAAAATTATTATTATTATTGAAGGGTCAGGGCCCAGCTTTGAAAAATATTTCAACGACCTTATAAAATAAAAATAATAATTAAAAACTAAAATCTAGACTCTAGGTTCTATAAACAAATGTAAACATTGAGTGTATCCCGTTTATTCCGATGGACATTGACATAATGTGAGAGGGACTCACTCAATGTTTACATTTGCCTATCCAGGTTTTTAAGCGAAGATGGCGTTCGAATGTTGAACGTCCGAAATGTCAAAATCGCGCAGTAGCACCAACATTAGAAAAAAATGCGGCTGTCATGCCATGGCACACTTTTTTCGTAATGTTGGTACCACTGCGTGATTCTGACATTTCGGGCGTTCACCATTCGAACGCCATTTTCGCTTAAAAAGCTGGATAGGAAAAAAAAAATGTAGAAATAAATAAATAAATATAAAAAAAAAAACAAAAAAATAATAATATTTTAGAAATAAAAAGGAGAAACCCCCAAATTCAAAACAAAAATCATTATAAATAAATCTTCAACAAACTAAAACACATAAAAAAAAAAATATCAATTTAGAATTAAGAACAAAACATCACAACATTTAAATGCCGTTGTGCTCTCTTATACTAACATACATTTTCGTAGTTGTGAGAAAATCGATTTTTAAACTTTAAATTGTTGTTTCTGAAAAACTATTCGACAAACAATTGTATTAACAAGAAGAATAATTTTGGCAGAGAAATTACTAAAAAAATATATGCACAAGTGTGTTTTGGAAGGTAATTTGTATGAGTTAGCACAATCGTGCTCAGGGTTTTGGTACAAAAGAGTGCAAAGTCGTTTTATTGTTAAAATAGTACAAATTAGTTGTTTCAATGAACATTTTGCATGAGTTGATCAATTCGAACTTAAGAAAAACATTTTAAGAAAAGACCTTTCTGGAGTTTTTTTTGAAAAGGTCCAATAAACCAAATTTCCAGTTTTTCCTTTTTGGGTGTTTTTGAAACCGCCTTGAGTCAGCACCCAAAAAGCAAAAACTGATTTGGTTTATTGGACCTTTTAAAAAAAAACGTTACTTAATCCACCCTTAGGTGGTTGGTGCCTTCCTCTCATTCAAAGGGTAATGCTATCCAAAATAGACACGCTCGTGAGAAGGTCTTTAAATTACCTATCCAAAGATAGGTCGCATGATATATTTGGAATACGTTTTCATCTAAATATCTGAGATCTAGCCTCCAAAAAGTGTATAAATAACTCTTAAGTGCTTATAACTTTTGATAGGGTTGTCAGATCTTCAATGTTTTGGACGCGTTGGAAAGGTCTTTTGATTACCTGTTCAACGACGGGTTGCATGATAGATCCGGACAACGTTTTCATCGTGATATCTGAGATCCGGCTTCCAAAAAGTGCATAAATAACACTTAATTGCTAATAACTTTTGATAGGGTTGTCAGATCTTCAATGTATTGGTCGCGTTGGAAAGGTCTTTTAAATACCTTTCTAAAAATGTATAACATACAAAAACCACCCTTTTTACAATCTTCCAGACTTTAGTCAAAATTGTTTTTTTAGCATAACTTTTGAAGTACTTTACTAAACTTCATAATTTTCAATAGGGACTTATGGGACCCCAAGACGAATCGAATGAGACCAAAACGGTCCAAATCGGTTAAGCCAGTGCTGAGATAATCGAGTGCATATTTTTTGGTGCACAGACCCACATCCCTACACACACACACACACACACACACACACAGACATTTGCTCAGAATTCGATTCTGAGTCGATAGGTATACATGAAGGTGGGTCTAGGAGGTCTAATTGAGAAGTTCAGTTTTCGAGTGATTTTATAGCCTTTCCTCAGTAAGGTGAGGAAGGCAAAAAAACTCCAGCTTTGAAAGTTAAAGCTATTTTTCTACGCACCGCAACTTCTCAAACCACTAGTGTCTTCCTTTTATCTTCAAGGACTTCGCCGCCCTGGGCTCCTATGTGTATGAAAGTATGGCACGGAGCGACGGCGCCGAATACTCATATTTACAAACAGAATTTTAGAGCGCCCCTATCATGCTGATCAATACCGGCGCCGGCTACAGCCAGAGGTAGAGTCACTGGGAAGTGGATAGGAATGTTAGTCCGTTACTTCAGTGATAGTTAACGCCCAATCGACTGCTTCTCCGACAAAGTATCACGAAAGTTTTAGAAGAGGTTATTAAAACGGGTATGAGGTCAGGATTCACGCGTGCCAGCGATATGATCAGTCAGTGTTATTCATAGAACCTAATTTTGAATAAGATGTTAAATTCAAAGCTTTCAATTTCCAATTCGGTTCACCACAAATGCCACAAAAAACGTATAAAAATAAAAATTATTTATAGCATAAAAAATATATTTTTAGTATAAAAAAAGAAATATCAAAATTCAAAACATTCCTGGTAACATTTTTTGTAAAAATCTAATTTTTAAAAGTGAAAATAAAGCTACATAAAATTTTAAAATTATTTGCAGTTGCCCTAAGTAATTTTTAAACTTACATTTTAATTTAAAAATTTAAAAGTTTCGTTGATTTGCGAGAGACTAGGCTTATATGAGGTATGATTCAAAAGGAAGATACAAATATTTTCTTTGTGATTCGATTATCCAAAACCCCAGTTTGATATTTAGACTCATTAGTTCATAAATATCTTAGCAGTCTACATGCAAGTATAACGGAAACTACAAACCCAAGCCAAAAAAACTGCTAACATAGCTGAAAGTCAATGTTTTACAAACAAGCGTTTAATTACGAGCAGTTTTCTCACTACTCTCCATCTCCCAAAACGAATGAACTTTTCTTTCCAGCGTTAAAGCCGTCGCATAGAACACAACGCTCGTTATTATGTAAAACCGAAAATCGTAACTTATCAGTCCGACCCGCTTTGCCTTCTTCCAGTGAAATCAACGGCATTCTGATCTGCTACAAAACATCACTAATAGCCCACCGCGCCCCACCCGGCGTCCCGTCCCGCCAGAGCATCACCGATCTCGAGCGTACCATTGAAGATTTGAAGATTCAAGCCGGCCAAGAGAATCCACTCTATCCAGTGAGTACCTAGCTAACTTGTTGACTTTAGCTATTGAAGCAAGTTTTTTTTTTGCTGATGAGTCGGCGCGCGTTCAAGCGTGACGCGTGCCCAAGGTCTTGCAATTTATGAGGCTTTTTTTGCTCTCTGTTGCGTCCGATTTCAGGCGGTGCCATCGGATCCGTCCGATCATGACTACGAGCAGCTGCGGATGTCGTACCAAATTTCCCCCAAACGGCCCGCACCCAAACCGCCGGCGTACTCCACCGGAACGTTGAACGTTCACACCGAGGTGGAAGGAGTTCCGTTCGTGCTGAATCCGGCCCTCTCCCGGCAGTCTTTCGAGGTAATTAAAGGCGGTGATGAGTCCGGAAATTTGTAAATTAATCTTCTCTCCATGACTCGACAGGTTCCGTCGCTGTACGAGCCCAGCAGCTCGAAGCTTGAGTATGACTTCCACCTGGAACGGCAGATTCTCTGCACGACCAAGACAACGAATGCTCAAAACAAGAATCCGTTCTTCCACTAGCCGTTGGTGGTCGTCGAATCAATATTCTCAAGTAGGTGAACCCCCTCTTCCACGCAGAACCACACTTCCCAGAAAGGTTGTTTTTCACACGTTTGTCTCCCGTTGATCCATGTTTGAGAGCCACAAAAAAAAAAACAAAACGAATTGCGATTATCAGGTTCCACAGAGCCATCGAAGGTAAAACCTTACCCGTCATTTTATAGCACGTAAGTTAAGCAAGTTGTCCCTAGGAGTAATCCCAATTTCATCGTCGCTAGTCGCTGATGAGAAGCATCGATTGTTGCGTTTCTACACCCACAAAACTCGAATTTACATTTACCGTCTTGTTCGTGTTGTTTACCAGTAAGCTCCCGAAATTATGTCACCCAGAGGAGAGACGTTATTCCACTGGAATTGATTTAAAATATATACATATATTTACACCCAACCATCACCGACTACTGAAATCCTCACAGCATTTTATTTGTTTGCAAAAACAAGCAGGAATCAGGCTAAACCACGATAACTTTTTACAAGTTACACACACCAAAAACCAAAACACGTTGATTTGTTAAAAGCAGACCATTCTCATCGGTGGACTGGACTGATTAAAGACGAAAGAAAAAAAACAAGTTTTCCAAATCGGCACTGAATAGTATTTAGAACCAAACCCATTCTCTATTGGTTAGAAGCGTATATGCTCTATTGTATTGGAAGTATTGTTAGGAAAACGAATAAAGTATTGCCAGCGTAGAGTTAAACACTTTTTTTCTATTGATATTGATGACAGGCCATTTAGTTCCCAATCACGGACTTCACCAGTAAGCGCAGCAAATCAGAAATATATTGCTCTTCTGTTATATTTTTAATTTTAATACTGATTCATTATCTTTCAGTGGAAAAGCTGGGCAGATTCATCCAATGGTACCGATTTTCCCAATCAAGAAAACAACGAAAAGTAGTGGTTTTCCTGATCATAGTAAGCTGAGCGAGGAGTTAATTCGCTCCTGTCATATTCCAATTTCTATCACTGATTCATCATCTTCCAGTATGGTAAGCAAGATCAATTTGGTCAGTAACGCCTACTCGTACCGCAACTGAAACACAACTCTAGAGAGAAGTTGCAGATTAATACAAGAAGCAAGATACACCGAACTACATAGTGCACGTCAATAATTACAGAACAAGAAACAGAAGAACAGAAGAAAAGGTACGAAACTTAATGCAGCGGAAAAATAGCTTGACAATTAGGTACGGAGACCTTGAAGATACTGAATACTAAAGAGAAAATAAGTTTCAACAGATAAATAAACGTTTCGCGCCCGTTGCTTTACTTTGAAGTCCGTATTTGAAGAACAATTTTAATTGATTTAGGATAGTCGGCTGAAGTGCAAGTGCAGTAATAAGTTTTGGTTCTTTCATACGATTTAGGGAATAGCTGTAATAATAGTATCAGTTGTAGGACGACCGTGTTAGTGGGGACGAGAACCATCTGTTTAATCAAACTAGCAGGGACATGAACCAGTTAAATGTTATTTTTAAGTATTTTGACAAAACAAACATTGGAGTTCAAACAAAGGCATAATAAACGTTTGACATCAAGCAACTGGCGACACTTTGACGATCCGCCCCACCCAACCCAAACGACCCAAGGTCATGGACATTACCCGCGAAACCCACGGTCAAGGTGAATGAAAATCGCAACCGTGCGTTTTCCAGACACAAACGCTAATTGTGTATTATTACCTACCTTCTGGAGACATGGTCGAAATTTGCTTTCTTTTGCGCATCCGATCGAGCATGCCCAGACCAAACCGAAACCACTAACCAGTGTTACAGTTGGACAGTTGAATTTCTATAAAACATGGGTCACCGGACGGTTTGGCGATCAATCGATTGTTGGCGGTTTCTGGCGGTGGACATATTGCACCATGATTAGATTAGTGGTGCTGGGGCTGGTTTGTGCAGTTTTTGCTGAAAGTTTGTACCGAGTTGTTTCGGAAAGGAGTGATTTATAACAGTGAGATTTGTTTTATTTTTAGAACGAGAATTCGTACCTTCGGCAAGCATGGACACCGAAGGGGTTGGCGAGTGATCGAGCATCCCATCATTAGCTACAACGGGCTTAGTGAGAATGAGCCGAGTGTTTATTTGTCCTTTCCTAAATTGGAACGACTGTCCAGTGAAGTTGTTGGTTCGGATTTTCTGAACAACGACGAAGAGTTTCGCATAAAAGTGTTGGACGCACAGGACGAAGGAAGAACTGCTTTGCAACGAGCTTACGATAGCATTCCAGAATCGTCGTCTTCGTACATCACTACGAGTCAGGAAGAACCGTTGGAGTTTCTGTCTCCACTCAGGCTCGTGCAACCTCCACCGGCATTCAAGGAAGAATCGCCAAAATCCCAACAGTTTCCCTCCTTCTCGTCAGGTGATATCAAATCCTTTTCGAAACCTCGTAAGCTCTACCCCGAACGATTCCCAACGTTCTACGACAGCGTCCCCGAAATGAGAAACGTGAAAAATTTCCAGCAATATCTAGCTCAATCCGACGACGAGTACGAGTACATTGCTGTCCCAAAGGGGTCCTACCACAAGCTTCCCAAGATCGTGGAAGAAAAACCCCAACTGTACGAAATTGACAAGAACGCCCGTCCGGTGATCCTCAGCGAAGAGATCCGGTATGAAGGACTACCACCGTTCATGTCCCCGCGATTTCCACCGATGCCGATGAAGATGAACTTCCCGAGAGGAGGGCCAAACATGATCCACAGATCGCCGCCGCCGCGGTCTTACTTCAAGCCGATGCCTCCGAAGCGATCTTCGATCAAAATGAAACGAGTCGTAAACAACTCGGACTCGCTGAAGCGGGCGATGCGATCGTACGGAGGAGGATCGGCGACTACCAAAGGGATTCCGCTGATTCGGGGACGGTTCCAAGTTTAGGCAGTTATTAAATATTTTGATTTGTATTTAAACTATATGATTTTTTATTGTTTGTATCAAATAAAGAATACATAGACTTTGTTATTCGTGCATTTCAATAGTTCATGCCCCTCTCGTTGAAATAGGTCTTTGCCTCGTGTGGATTCCCGGCCGGATACATCGACCTCGGGCCACCGCCACCTCCTCCGCCCGGCGGACCTCCCGATTCATGCCAGGAGGCGGATTATTATTGTTCCTGTTCCGATTATTATTGTTGTTCGAAGGAGGTGGCGGCGGAACTGATCGACCCTGACTATGATTCCGATGGCCCCGGTTATTATAGTCCCGATCCGCACTCACGACACTGTCCCGGTCGTCGTCGTCGTCGTACCCGTCAATGTCGAACATGTTGTTGATTTCGTTGTCGAACGCGCTGTCCGAATACCGGCCCGAGGTGTCCCCACTTTCGGAATACTGGCGTTGCTTCCGCGGTGGACCGCGGCCTTCGTTACCTTTTTGGGAGCGCTTGGTGTCCTTGGTGTTGGGACGGACGTTCGACTGGTGCCGGGAGTCGTCATTGCGGCTGAATTTTGAGTTGAAAGAATGAAGAGATATAAAATTTTTCTTAAATTAAAACAAAATTGTATAAATGGTTTTCACGACAACTTGAAATGTTATATGTTTTTTTTTTTAGTTTTTACAATCCCCTTAAGAAGCTATTACACTACGGCAAACAAACAAACTCGCACTTTTTGACAGTTTTCCTGATTAGTTTGTTTGCCTGGATTTGTTTGTACTAACGCCAGCCTGCATACATTTTGCCTTGTTTGCGAGATTGTAAAACTGTCAAACACGAACAAGTGCGCGTTTGTTTGTTTGTTTGTTTGTTTGCGGTAGTGTAATGGCTCCTTTATTATTTTTTTGCTTTTATTTTTTTTAATTTGTAATTAAAATGATTTTAAAATTCATTAAATTCTTCATTTTTAAAACGAAAAATTCAAAAATTAAAAAAATAACAAAATTTTAGAACTAAACAAAATAAAGGGATCTGGTTTTTTTTCGGAAATTTGAGGCCAAACCACTTGAACAATAAGAAAATCCATCAATTGACGCAATCAAATTTTTTTAAAAAAAGCATTATTTATCATTTGAAATGATATATATTTTTGAATCAAAAATTATGATGGTAAGTTTTTTTTTAAAATTCTGATGATTTTAAAATTTAACATTTTTTTTAATAAGATTCAAAAATTTCACGGTGGCCACTCAAGTCAAGAAATTAGAAATGTCACGAAAAGGTCGGAAATTCGCCAAAAATTTGCAAAAAACTAGAAAAATGATTTGCGTTTTTTTGTCAAAAATTCTGGAAATCGGGAATTCCGAGCATACTTGATTGAACAATATTTTCTAATTCTTGAATTATTTTGTACTTTTAAAATATAAAAATTTGAATCATTTTCTCTTAAAATCTTATGAGTTCACTATTTTAATGGAAAGGCTATATCTTATACTTATTGGATGATGGCATGAATTTGTAATAAATTTTATGTGTTTATTATTTATTTTTGACTAATTTAACTAAAATAAAACGGTAACAGTAAACTTAAAACAAAAATTGTGCTATCGAAACTCCAATTTAGAGCTTAGTTTCAACGATTGTATATAATTGTATGATATTTCAAGATCTCTAATTTGTTGTAATCTAACCCTAGCGCAGCCAACCTTTCCTGCAGAATGTCGGGGTGATTACTTCCAACATACTTCTTTTCTAAACGGCCAGGCCAACTGCGTAAAGTTAACCGCAAAGATGATTCGTTGAAATGGATTGAAATAACCAATAATGATTACTTAAAGTTAGTTCAAAACATTTTAAAATTTCCTCTACTCAATGAATTGAAAATTAACTTGAAATTGATGGACAACCAGCGACTACTATTTGAAAAGCCTACAATGATCAGTCAAGCGAGAACTCCATCGATTCAATTAAATACTCTGATAACGCACTCACTACTCAATTCCCTTTAAGTGGCACACTTACGGTTTCGTCAGATTGCTCTTGTGCGGTGGTCTCCGGATGGCCTCCGACTTCATGGACCGCAAATCGTCGTTGGTAATGTTGTTGCGCGATGTCGTGTCGTGCTCAAATCCATAGTTTATGCTTCGCCTGAGGAATAAGTTTGAACAATTACACTAATTAAAAATTCTCACACTAAATTAATTACGGTGGTTGCTCGTCCTCGTCCTTGATTGACTTGCGAACATTTCGCACGAAAATTCCTAAAATTATGATCAGAACCAGTAGCAAGGTGCAAACACCGCCAAATATGGCCACAAGTAGATAAATTTGATGCTGGAGCTCCATGGCTCTTGAGGCACGTTCCACGGATGTACTAACAACACTTTTTCGGCGATAAATCAACCATCACTCAAAAGCCATTGCCGGCTCATGTACCTAATGGATGTTCCAATGACTAAAACACATTTACGATAAGCGAGAGTCCGCGAGACAAGCTGATAAGCACGCCCTCGATGTACCTCGATTGGATTCTTTGAATTCTTCCCCCAAATAACTACAATGCATATATGCAATAAACTCCTCAAACCACAAAGCACTGCAGCAAAACTGGCACTGAATTGGCAAACGGAAATTTGCACCTCGCAAGTGCCCAATAGATAAAACGGAGTATCTCCGGTCTGTGAGTGCTATTCAATTTGTCGTTATCAAACCTGAATCAGCAATTGAAGGATTTCTTATCAACGAGTGTGAAAACGACCCGTGTTGGTAGATCCTCGTGGACACCTTAAGGGAAGATGGGAACATCTTTTCTTGAATTCTCTATTCGTATTTTTGAAATTATCACAAAATCAGTACTCACATCTTGTATAAAATAAATTTTTATTTCGTAATTTCAAAAATACTTATTTGTTTATAATATACCAGACTTGATAATCCGACAGCCTCGGACAAAAAAATCACTTTGGGTAATCGAATCACGAAAAAAAAATTGTATCGTTTTCTTATTTTCAAATTTTCAAATCTGTTAGCATATGAAATACATTTTCTCAATATTTCAACTCCGCCATATTGATTTACAAATTTCCAGATCACTTAAGACCATTTTTGGGGTAACGGAGAGTCCAATTTGCTCTCCATCCGCATTGACTTTTTCGCATTTGTGATTTTTAGACTTTGTAAGCGGATACTGAACTATCCATACGCATTGACTGGCTCTAATTTCTGACTTTCTGTTCTTCTTTTGCTCTTCCTACCAACTGTTTCTTTTTTGTCGTTGTTATGGGAATTTTCGATCCATCCGCATCGACATTAAATCTTGGTTTTGCTGTTACTTCCAAGGGAATGATGGAACGAGACGAGTCACAAATCCGCATAAATAATTTCAAGATTTTTCAGGTGAAAACCAAAAACGCGATCAAAAAATAAAGCGGACGAATCAGGCTCCTGCTAATTTAATTGTCGGTGTACAGGAAGCCGCACTATTTAATCATTTTCTGGCGTACATTTAATTTTGCAGCCACAAATCAGTTATTGAATTGGGTCCTTAAATGAAGCTTAGATTGCTGATATTATTGTTTACAGCGATAAAGCTTATTTATCTGGGTACAATGACCCTTTGTATAACAACAAAGTGTTTAAAATGGATTTTTAAATCATTTTTAAAAAATTTAACCTCGTGGTCCTTCTTTACAGAAAAGGTCCTACTTGACAGCTCTATCCAAGGGAACCATAGTTGATCCATCGAAAAAATTTTGTCTTGTCAACTTTTTTTTGCATTAAAATAATACAAAGTGATCAGAAATGGGTTTTAATCTTTTTTTACCGTTGTACATACAAATTGACATATAAATCTTTATTATCCACTTTATAATTTGGAAACCACGTGGTTTAAGGCTGGTATGCAGATCGGAAGGAAAGGGGTCAAGAAACAGCTTCACGAACAGCAGAACAAAGGAGAGGGAGCGATTTCTTGGAGCTTTTCTTCAACCTCCATTTGATTTTTTTCTTGACCGATTCCTTCCGAAGTGCATACACCGCTTTATGCACGAACCTTAACGACAAGTTCTTCCCGGATGCTTTCTTCGGACTGGCTGAGCTTGCGTGTTTGATTAGATAAGATTAATTCGATGCTAACGAATTATTCAAAGAAAATAAAGGGTATTTGTCCCTATTTTGGGCCTAGTACCTATTTTGGGTCTATCAAACATAATTCAACGAAATTTAGCATTTCACCAAATCTGGCAGGAATCTGCCACTTGATAATGATACGTGCAGTCATTATCTTCATTTTGGTGGGCAAGAATAGTTTACTTTTTCCTTCTAAATTAGAAATAAAGCAATAAAAATAGCACTCTTCAATTTTTTTCTCAGCAAATCGCTAATTGCGAAAATTTTCGCCACTGAGAGCCGTTCCCGAATTTCTAACCACCGGCAATATGTTTTTTTTTGTGGGTTGCACAATCCCGTTGAAAAAAACAATCACCAAACTGCTACCAAATCAATTAAATAACTGATTAATAACACACTCTGTGGTTTAACTATACGGCTCACTTCTTTCACTGGGCCTTGAAAGTCTCATTGTTAAAATTTTTAATGTTTAGAATTCCATTTTCTTCCTTTATGTATTCTCCAATGAAAAAAAATGCATCATTTTTAAATTTTTGTTTTCTAAAAACAAACTGTCCACCTGCTTTACGGATGGCCCCTGCAAAACTTGCTGTTCAGAATGTTGCCTACTCACCAGGCGTAAAATAAAAGCTTTTCACCAGCACTAGCAAAAACATGCAAGCTTCAAGTGATTGAAGTGGGTATGCAATGCTTTTGAGCACCCAAGACACACACCAATAGGCTTGTTTTACATTGCAAACCCTCGAACCAAGTTTTCACTAGAAAAGATGAAAAAAACCAATTTCGGTTCATTTCAACGTTTATTTCAAAAATCCAAAGATTTCCTTCTCGCCTAACGGTTTCGTGTTCTTTTCCTCGTCGGACCGCAGCGCCTCCATCAGTGCCTTGTCCAGATAGGCCCCCGCACTGACGCCCAGCTCCAAACTCTTGGTGAGCGTGTCCGCGTGGAACGACCCATCGCCGGACGTTCGTATCGACGTAATGTCCCCACTGCCATCGCTCTTGTATGACACTCCGATGACCACGCTGATGGTGCTGCACTCTTCTTCCTCGGCCGACGGATCCACTACGCAGTGGTCGCCGATCTTGCACACGGTCACCAGCAGCGGAACCGTCTGGATGGTCAACCGTTCGCAATCGTACGGATCGTCGGTTAGGATGATGTCCATCGCTCCACCGTCCAGCTCGGCGGAGGATACCCGCGGCAGCTTGGTGTTGTACAGGGCGGCCTTCACGGCCAACGAGACGGCGTCGAACAGGTTTCCGCCGCACTCCAGGATGAGAATGTCCGCGTACAGCTTCCAGCACTGGTGTTTAGCGAGGATGCAAAGCGGACTCAGGTCGAAGGCCTGCTGCGAGAGGTACGCCTTCGAGAGGGTGTTGGAAATCTCGGTGGCCAGCTCTTCGCCGCCGCGTCCCTCGAAATCGGGAGTGGCGTTGGCGGAACAATCGACGAAGAATTCGATTTTGCCCTCCTTTGGGCGGTCCGGGCTTGGTACGTCGATGTCGGCTTTGATCGCGACCAGGATGTCGGTGTTGGCAAGGCGAAGACGGGCCGAGCCCATCGCGTGAACGACGACGTCCGTTTCCAGCTCCATCGGGCGGTAGTCCCGGTTCGTGCGGCCGTCGTTGCGGTAACCTTTCTGGAAGGTTGGGGAAAGTTGGTTTTGGTGCTTTATCGCTAAAATTTTAACTCACTTGAATTCCATGCAGAATATAAGTCTTTTCCGCCTCACTTAACAGAACGTTTGCCATTTTAACTAGATTTTATGCACCTACAAAATTTAAATTAAATTCCGCTGAACCACTTTGTTTACAAAATAGTTTGAAGATTCCGCGTGTTGCTCTCTCACAACTGAGCAGCGTTGCCAGCGGCCACAAAAAGCCGGCTGAGAAACGTCAGACTTTCAGTGGAAATTTTACGATGTGACTGCTTTTCGGCCAGTTCGACCAATACCGTTTCGGTTTGTTGATGTTTTGAAAACGGTGGGCTGCGCGCTCGAAATTAGCTGAATCTGAACCAGATTAAACCATTAAACCAGAATATTATTTTTAAAGTTGATGAGTTGAACTGAAATGGAGGCAGAACCGGGAATTATCCGCAAGTTAGACGAAGTCGTGGTCAACCGAATCGCAGCTGGTGAAATCATCCAGCGTCCGGCAAATGCCCTCAAGGAGATGATCGAAAATAGTCTGGACGCGAAATCCACAAGCATTCAGGTGGTGGTCAAAGTGGGTGGTCTCAAGTCGCTCCAGATCCAGGACAACGGAACCGGCATCCGGCGGGAAGATCTGGACATTGTGTGCGAACGGTTCACCACCTCGAAGTTGCAAAAGTTTGAAGATCTGTCGTCGATCGATACGTATGGATTCCGGGGGGAGGCCCTGGCCAGTATCAGTCACGTGGCCCACTTGACTATCACGACCAAGACTAAGCAGGACAAGTGCGCGTACAAGGCTTCATACGAAGATGGTAAGTTAAAGGGGACGGTCAAACCGTGCGCCGGAAATCAGGGAACGCAAATAACCGTCGAAGACCTCTTCTACAATGTCCCCTTGCGGAAGCAATCCCTGAAAGCGCCCAACGAAGAGTTTCAAAGAATCTCCGACGTTGTCAGCAAGTACGCCGTCCACAACCCACAAACCGGTTTCCTGCTCAAGAAGTTCGGTGAAAACGCTGCAATTCGAACGCAGGCCAAATCTACCGTTGAAAACAACATTAAACTAATCTACGGCGGTTCAATCGGTAAAGCCCTGCTCAAAATCGCCATCGACGACCCCATTCTCCAGCTTAAAGTCGACGGTCACATAACCGACGTCAACTTCTCCCTGAAAAAGGGAATCTTCCTCCTGTTCATCAACCACCGCGCCGTCGAATCCGCAAACCTCAAAAAAGCCATCGACAACATCTACTCGTCCTACCTTCCCAAAGGATGCGCTCCCTTCCTCTATCTCTCACTGGAACTCGATCCCAACAACGTGGACGTAAACGTGCACCCGACCAAGCACGAAGTTCACTTTCTCCACGAAGACGAATGTGTCGAAAAGATCAAAGAAGCGGTCGAGCGAGCCCTGCTCGGGGGAAATGCGTCGCGAACATTCTATCAGCAGGCGCTTCTTCCGGGGGCGAGTGCTCCGGCGGATGCAACCAAAGCAAATGACACCACGCGGCTCGATTACAAGTTTGTGCGCACCGACCACAACGACCAAAAGCTGGAAAAGTTCTTCGGGACGACGGCGGTCGCGAGGAGGGAAAGTTCCGGCGATGTCATCGGCAAGAAGGCGAAGCAGCGACCGGTCAAGTGAGTAGTTTTGGTTCATTTTAAACAGTGGTGCTTAAGTAGGATGTGTACTTTGGCCGACATTTCTAGCTTTCAAATATTCAATTCAATTCAATAGTGTTTTTATTAGAATTTAACTGTTCTGCTCCAGGATGTTACATTTGCAATTCAGAGATTTGGAGAACCTTTCAACTGAGATCAATTCATAAGCCTTTGCAGGGAGGATACATATTTCTACGTTTAGATTTTGCTAACTGGGTGTTCTTTTAGGGAAAATAATTTTTGAGAAAAAACCCTAGATCTATGTTTGGCTTAAAAACTAATATCACAGTTGTTGGCGGAGGAGTGCTTCGATGAGCGGATTCGTTGACATCCCACACGAAGTCCTGAAGGTTCTCGTTGCCCTTTCGATGCTTGCATCAACGGTGTCGACGCCGGCCAGCTTGTGTAGATCGTCGGTCGGGTACCACGGGTCCAGGTTGTGCACCATCTTGAGCAGCTTATTCTGCTTCACCTGGAGTCGCTTACGGTGCGATTTGGCGCAGTTGCCCCAGACCGCAGCAGCGTAGGTCAGCATTGGACGGATGATGCACTTGACCACTAGCGACTTGTTCTTGATGCTCAGCTTCGACCGCCGATTCAGCAGGGAGTAGAGCGCTTTGGTGGACCGATCCACCTTCCCGATGATGTAGTTCACGTGCTTGTCGTACTTTAGCTTCTTGTCATGCACCACTCCCAGGTACGTGACTTCGTCGTCCCACGTTGCAGGCTGGCCGTTGACGCTGATCGATCTGCGGGGAAGGTGCCGAACAGCACGCCTCCTGGTGAAGAAGATGGACTGGGTTTTCCCAGCGTTCAGCTTGATGCGCCACTTCCGCTGAAACTCCTCGAGGTTGTTCTGTGTCGCTTGTAGGTGGGTGACGACGATCTTCGGGTCCTTGTCCGATGCCAAGTATGCAGTGTCATCCGCAAAGAATGCGTACGACACTCCATCGATCATCGGCACGTCGGAGGTGAGGATGTTGTAGAGAGTCGGGCTCAGCACTGATCCTTGGGGCACGCCGAAGGGGATGTTGTGGACGGAAGAACGTTCGCCATTCACCGTCACCGTAAACGAACGATTTGTCAGGAACGACTCGACGATCTTGACCAGGAATGGCTGGAGGTTCGAGCGGAAGAGCTTGTAGACCACGGCGTCCTGCCACACGGAGTCGTAGGCTTTTCGACGTCGAGAAGGATCATGCCGGTTGACTTCCCCGCCAGGAAACCGCGCTTCACCATCTCCGAGATACGGGCGAGTTGGTGCACCGTTGAGTGCCCCGGCTTGAAGCCGAACTGCTCGTGTGGAATGAGTTGCTCCGTCTCCAGGTGACGGTTTATCCGGACGAGGATCACCCGTTCCAGGAGTTTGCTCAGGCTGCTCAAAAGGCTGATCGGGCGGTAGTTACCTGGATTGGTTATGTCCTTGTTCGCCTTTGGGATGGCGATCACGTTCGCGTGTTTCCAGCCGGCCGGAAAGTAGCCCAAGGCCAGGCAAGCGTTGAAGATTTTGGTCAGGACAACCAACCCTTTTCTTGGCAGCTGCTTGAGGCACGTATTCCGGATTCCGTCTTGCCCAGGAGACTTCCGGTTTTTGAGCGTGCGGATGATCGCCTTGACCTCTTTCGGTTTGACAAGGGCGGCCGGAGGCACGGGAGGAGTTGTCGCTCGGATGTGGCCAAGCGCGTTCTCCACAGCAGGGGATCACCTGGTTGCTCGTTGTTGTGGGCAGCGGCGAATGCACTAGCGAGCGCTTCGGCTTTCGCTGAAGGGCTCGCTACGAGGTCTCCGTTGACGTTCAGCGGGGGACTGTATTTGACCGTGTTCCGGAGGTTGCGGGTAAGCTTCCAGAACTTGTTGCTGCCGTTGTCCAGCGTCCTTAGTAAGGAGCCGAAATTTTTGTAGCGGTGTTCGGCGCTTTTGGTGCTGATGACGTTGTTCAGGTGGGTCACCACCGCTCCGATGAGCGGGTCACGTCTTCGGATGAACTGCCTACGCCGTACGTTCCTCAGCCGGATTAGCAGCTTCAGCTCGTCGGGAATTTCTTTCTTCTGAGGTAGGATCCTACGCGAAGGGACAGCGGATTCCTCAGCAGCTTTCAGGATGGCGGTGAACTTGTCGATGGCGTCGTCGATTTTCTCCGAGCGATCCAAATCGTTGATCCAGCTTGCGTTAAGGTCGACCTCCCGCTCGATCGAGCGAGCAAATGTACTCCAGTTCGCTCTGTCGAAGCATCGGACGAGTCTTCCAGCCGGGGCGACTGGAACGTCAGCGTCGATCTTAAAAGTGACCGGCAGATGGTCCGACGACAGTTCGACGTGCGTTATCGGCTTCGACATCTGCACCAGGTTGTTTGAGATGACCAGGTCCAGCGTGGAAGGCCTCCCTCGTCCAGCGGGGCAGCGGGTGGGAGTATCCGGAGCGTGTATGTAGATGTCCTTGGACTCGTACTCTTGGTGCAAGATTTGTCCTGCTTTGTTGGCCCTGGCACAGTTCCACATCCTATGTCGCGCGTTCAGGTCACCCACCAGGAAGACTGAGCCATCGATGCTGCTGAGCTGCCGTATTTCGCGTCGGAATTGACAAAGCGTTGCCCTGCGGGTCGAGCCAGGGTAGTAAACAGCAACGATGTTCACTGGTTCGGGATCCACATTGATCGTGACCCCAACGGACTCGATTGCCCGGGTCGAAGTTTCGAGCTTGGAGTACTTTATCCCGTTACGCACCAGAAGTGCAACTCCTCCCCCTCGAGCAGCATCCGGTGAGTTACGGTCCGCGCGAACAATGGTGTAGCTTTCGTGGTACACCGAGTTGTTGAGCTGCAGCCAGGTCTCCGTGATTGCAGCGATGTCGATTTCGTGAGCTTCGAGGAAGTGGAAAAATTCCACAACCTTGTTGCGGATGGAACGGCAGTTCCAATTCATCACCTTCAGCGAGCTAAGGTTGGCCATTATAAACAAACTTGATAATGAGCTCGCTGAGGGCGAGGAATTGCATGGCCTTCGACTGGCAATTCGAAAGCCTAGTGAAGAGTTCACTGGCTAGGCACATGAACTCCTCGACGGTGAACAAGGTTGACGACTCGGGCTGGCCCTGCACTGCTTGCGAGTACGAGACCCCAGGATTCGCGATGCTGCCGAGCAGCTGGCTCAAGTCGCCACCTTGTGGCCTGGGGGCAGGCGCAGGAACTGCAGACACCTTCGGAAGGTTGCTTCTGCTGGCGGGACTCGTTTTCTTCTTTGCCTTCAAGTCCTGCAGGTACTTGAGGCGGGTGGGGCAACCCTTGTAGTTCGCTGTGTGATTTTGGCTGCAGTTAGCACAACGGATTTGTGAGCGGTCGTCGTTGACCACGACGTCGGCTCGCGCGGGGAGTGCGCATGCGGTCGTCTGGTGGCGCTCACCACACTTCACGCACTTGGCCTCCAGATGGCAGTTTCTCATCCCGTGGCCGTACTGCTGGCACCGGAAACACTGGACGACGTCCGACTTCTTCTTGGAGTAGTGCCTCCAACGGACGATCACGTTGAACAGCGCCTTGATTTGTTGCAGCTCCTGAAGTTTCACGGTTCCCTTCTCAAACTGCAGCAGGTATAGCGCGTAATCACCGTGCTTCGATTTCCCCATCTGACGCACACTTGTGGGACGAAGAAACACATCTTCGAGTTCCCGCCTAACTTCTTCTACCGGAAACACTGGCAATCCGGAAAGGACGATTTTCACCGGGGTTTCATCACTGGTCCCGTGGGTGTAGAACTGGACATTTGCCTGCTTCAAAGTACTCACCACAGAAGTAAAGTGGGATTTAGTCGACACCCTGATCTGGATGTACCCTTTGTTTACCCGCAGGTGATAATCGTCGGCGCCCAGCTGGGTTGTTGACATCAGTCGATTAAGCGCTGGGACACTGGAACCGTGGACGAAAATCGGCGGACAGCGTATTTTTGCGGGAGCAGGAGGCGGATTTTTCACATTACTACCAGCAGCATCACCACCAGCAGCACCATCACCAACGGCAAAAGTTCCACCACCGCCGCCATTGTTTACGTTTTCTGCCTCATCGCCGGAGATGTCGAAGTCGAGCATCTCGAACTGATTCGCCGTCGGGAATCCTCCGGAAGACCTCCCGGGTTGGGTCAGTGGCCGATGTTCGTTGAGCTGGTCCGAAATCGATGAGATACCGCCGGTGGAATTTCTTCGGCGGCGTCTCGAAGACGGCGGCGTCACCACCTTTTCTTTCTGCTGTTTGCGGGCCTTCTTGTAGTCCACCCGCTGCACGATCTGCGATGCACTATCCCGGCCGGAATCGCCTTCGCCGGGCAGCGGCGGCGGCTTGGGCTGCTTTCGTTTCCCCAGGGTGCTGGGTAACACACCGGGAGCACTAATAAATTAACTTTCGCGAGAGCTACAATTCGACGACGATGTTTACGCGCCGACGGTGACAGCTCGAATGGCTTTCAAATATTCGCAATTCGCAATTTTCAGTGTAAGAACGGGCCTTGACCGATCTTATGCACTTGGTTCCCGACGAACACCCACTGCCCTTACACCTACATCTCACCCTTGCTCTGAGTCAGTACGAGCAGCACGCTAGAACACGCTTTGAGTGTTCGTGCCAGGCATGCACACCTTCTTTTCCGGTTACGCATTTTAATTCGGCCGGGGGTGGTACATTGCGTAGGGTTTGATGTAAGTATAAGCGCCTAACCATTTATAGTGTGCCTATTAACTTTCATTAAAGCAAAAACTGTTCAAAAACTAATTGTTATTTTACTGTGTATTGTTTTCTCCTGAAATCTTTCCTAGCGTCGAGCCGTGTTAATAATGAAGATCGAAGTAATCAATGACAATCGGTGATCATTAACTTTAAGTTTTCCGTTCAATAAAACTTCATTCCACATTTAACTTTCCCCACAACCAGTCGTATTTTCCCTCGCTCTCTCTAGAGGTTATGGGCCCAGGTGTGGGTGGAAAGTGTCTAAGCTTCTAGAAGATTGAAAATTTTCGCAAGAAGTTTCCGCAAGAATTTGAAACAGAAGTTCACGCAAGCAGTTTCCCTCAAGAACCGTTTTCCTCAAGAATGGCGCACGCTACGGGACCATCTCCGGTCGTCGAACGATTGCTCGGCAGGGAGAATTGGTGCACGTGGAAATTCGGTATGCAGACCTACTTGGAAACGGAGGAGCTGTGGGAAGCTGTGGAACCGAACCTGAAGGATGACGGTACGCCTGAAGCAATTCCGAAGGCGAAGGACCGTAAAGCTCGAGGAAAGATTATTCTTGGCCTCGACCCTTCGTTGTACGTCCATGTCCAGGGGACAACAACGGCCAAAGGCGCTTGGGACAAGCTGGAGCAGACCTACGAAGACAACGGATTGACGCGTCGCTGGGGTCTCCTGCACAAGCTGATGACAACGAACTTGGCCAACTCCGTATCCATGGAGGCGTACGTGACGAGAATGGTTGCTACCGCAAACCAACTCGGTGGTGTCGGATTCCCGATTTCGGAAGAATGGGTTGGAATGCTGCTGCTTGCTGGCCTGCCTCAAAGCTACAAGCCGATGGTGATGGCGCTACAAAACTCTGGCTCGAAGATTACGGGCGACCTGATCAAGACAAAGTTGCTGCAGGAGGATCACGAGCCGACGGAGACCATCGAACCAGCGTTTGCGGTGAAGGGCAAGCCGAGCTACAAGCAGGAGAATATTGGTAAGCAGCAGTCCAAGGGTCCAAAGTGCCATTCCTGTCACAAGTTTGGACACATCGCGCGGGATTGTCCCGCCAAATCGTCGTCGAAACCGCCGGAGAGAAAAGGTGGTAGCAAGCCAGGTCGTGCATTTGGTGCCGTGCTGACGACGATGGACGAGATGAAGAGTGAGGACTGGTTCTTCGATTCCGGAGCCACTTGCCATCTCACCCGGACGAAGTCGTTGCTGCGTGACGCTCATCAAGCAGATGGGAAGATGTTCGCCGCAAACAAAGGCGAAATGCAGGTCGTCGCGGAGGGCACTGCCGTGCTACATCCGATCTGTGGAGAAGAGATCGACGTCAACGGAGTGCAGCTGATTCCAGAACTGGTAGTCAATCTACTGTCGGTAGGTAAAATCGTCGATAGTGGCCACACCGTTGTTTTCGGCCAGAAGGGCTGTGAAGTGCTCGATCTCGAGGGCACGTGCATCGCGACCGGAAGTCGCTCGAACGGACTATTCAAGCTGGAACAGGACGTACCCAAGGTGCTGGTGTGTCAGCCGACAACCGTTGAGCTGTGGCACAAGCGTACCGGTCATTTGTCAATCAAGAACTTGACCAGATTGCGCAACGGCATGGTGACTGGAGTCCAATTCCTGGAGTCTGATAGTGCTGCTGGCTGCAAAATCTGTCCCATGGGGCGACAGACCAGGCTGCCTTTCAACAAGAGTGGAACCAGAGCGACCGAGGTGCTTGAGTTGGTGCATTCCGATATCTGCGGACCAATGGAGCAGGTATCCATCGGTGGAAGTCGATATTACATCACTTTCATCGACGATCGGACGAGGAAGATGTTCATCTACTTCCTGCGTCACAAATCCGAAGAAGAGGTGACTCGCTGCTTCAAGGACTTTCACAGCATGGCAGAGAGGCAGACAGGACACAAGCTGAAGGTTTTGCGTACGGACAACGGGACGGAGTACAAAAACAAGGGTTTCGAGAAGCTCCTGAGTCAGCTGGGGATTCGCCACCAGACCACCGTTGAGTACACACCCGAGCAAAACGGTCTAGCGGAGAGGGCCAACCGGACGATCGTCGAGAAGGCACGTTGCTTGCTATTCGAGGCCAACTTGCCGAAGACGTTTTGGGCGGAAGCAGCTGCTGTTGCCGTGTATTTGATCAACCGATCTCCGTGCACGGGGATTCAGACGACACCAGAAGAAGCCTGGACTGGTCGTAAACCGGATCTGTCCAATTTGCGAGTGTTTGGGACGACAACGATGGCCCATGTCCCGAAACAGAAGCGGCGCAAATGGGATCCGAAGGCGGTTGAATGTATCCTGATCGGGTACGACGAGGAGACGAAGGGCTATCGTCTCTACAACGTGAAATCGAAGCAGATCTTCATGAGCCGGGACGTGACTTTCCTCGATGAAGGATTGGCGGATCGCGACGGAAGGACAACTCTCAAAGTAACCAACGGGCCACAATCGACGTACGTGAGGTTGGACTTTGAAGAACTTGTTCAAGAACCAGAACCTGTTCAAGAGCCGGAACCTGTTCTAGAGCCGGAACCTGTTCAAGAACCGGAACCTGCTCAAGAATTCGAGCAAGTGGAAGAAGAGGAGGCATCCGATACAAGTTCGGACGAGTTCGAGGATGCTGATGACTCCGTGACACTTCCTGCGCTCCCGCCGCGACAATATTCACATCCGCCCCAGTCACAGGCGTTGAGGCGCAGCGGTAGGGAGCGCGCAATCCCTGGCAAGTATAAAGATTTCAATGTCCAGTGCAGTGGTAAGCGCTCTTCGCGTGTTTCAGATGCCCCGATGATGGACGGACCGTCCACTTCAGCTGCCCGACGAGAGAATGCTGCCAGCACTGCACCCCCGTCGTCATCAAATCAAAGACCAGTTGACGACGTTTTCCAACATGGGTTGATGCTCAACGATAGGGGGTGCCCACCCCACGGCAAGTATTCCCATGTTGATGTCCACGATGGCGATACTGGTTCCAACTGTTCACAGCGCAATCTCGATGATCCGTGTACACACCAAGAAGCATTGACACGTGACGATTCCGACCGCTGGAGACGTGCGATGCAGGAGGAGTACGATGCTCTCATCAGCAACGGGACCTGGGAGATGACGGAACTACCAGCTGATCGGAAGGCGATTCGATGCAAATGGGTGTACAAGACGAAGGTTGACGCTGACGGCAAGGTGGATCGATACAAGGCAAGGCTGGTGATCAAAGGGTACTCTCAGCGAAAGGGGTGGATTATGAAGAAACCTATTCCCCGTGGTTCGTCATAGTTCCCTGCGATACCTCTTTGCGCTCGCTGCCAGGATGAATCTCCAGATCGACCAGATGGATGCCATCACCGCGTTCCTCCAAGGTGAGCTGACCGAGGAAATCTATATGGAACAGCCGCCCTGTTTTGACGACCAAGACAAGACGAAGGTTTGCCGACTCAAGAAGGCACTCTACGGCTTGAAGCAGTCCAGCCGCGTGTGGAACCTCAAGCTGGATGCTGCGTTGAAGAAGTTTGGTCTGACTTGTGCCGACTACGACCCGTGCGTATACTACAAGGTCGTCGGAGAGAAGGTTCTGTTTCTTGCGCTGTACGTGGATGACTTGCTGATCTTCAGCAACTGCAAGCGCTGGAGGAAGGAGGTCAAGGATCAACTTTGTGGTGAATTTCGGATGAAGAATATTGGCCCAGCTAAGCACGTCTTGGGCATTCGTGTTTCAAGGACCAAGGACTCCGTTTCACTGGACCAAGAGGCGTACGTTGAGTCTGTGTTGGCTCGTTTCCAGATGTCCAACTGCAAGCCGGTTGCCACACCGATGAACGCCGCCGAAAATCTGACCAAGTCGATGGAACCAACCGATCATGAAGAAGCCAAGCGGATGGCGAACGTACCCTACAAGGAGGCAGTGGGCTGCCTGATGTATCTGGGACAGTGCACCCGTCCAGATATATGCCACGCCGTGAACGTTCTGTGCCGCTTCAACGACAACCCCGGAGACAAGCACTGGAACGCCGTCAAACACCTGATGCGGTACCTGCGAGGGACATCGAAGTTCAAGTTGACGTATCGGAAGGACGGTAACGCAGACATCAAGGGGTACACGGATGCTGATTGGGCCGCAGACTGCGAGGGCCGGAAGTCTGTAACGGGATACGTTTTCATCGCGCAAGGTGGAGCTATTTCGTGGTGCAGCAAACGACAACAAACCGTGGCGTTGTCAACCTGCGAGGCGGAGTACATGGCCTTGTCTGCCACAGTACAAGAAGCTTTGTGGTGGAAACGTCTACGCGCCCGGATCGAGAAGAATGAGGAGATCGTCATCTACTGCGACAACCAGAGCGCCATAGCCGTTTCGAAGAACGGTGGTTTCCACTCCAGAACGAAACACATTGACATTCGTCACCACTTTATACGGGACACACTAGATCGTGGCGATGTCGAGATTACCTATATCAACACCGAAGGGCAGGTAGCCGATGGATTGACCAAGCCTTTACAGAAGCAGAAACTGGAGTTACATCGCGCTGCTATGGGACTTCAAGATCACTGATTGAGGAGGAGTAATGAAGATCGAAGTAATCAATGACAATCGGTGATCATTAACTTTAAGTTTTCCGTTCAATAAAACTTCATTCCACATTTAACTTTCCCCACAACCAGTCGTATTTTCCCTCGCTCTCTCTAGAGTTAATATGTTGCTATTTCTTATGTCGCGGTGTTTTGTTACAATTTTTGGTCCTAAGCATTTTATAAAAGTTTTTCAAAAGTACAATAGTAATATTTGTGTTAATCCTTTAATCATTCCATAAATTGAGTAAGGGCTCGAACCTCACTTGCTTAAGAAAAAGGTTAAATTTTTAAAACAATGGACAGTAAAGGAAATTTACTATGTAAAGAATCAATGGTAAAAGAAAGATAGTAATTTATGAAGTAGATAAAGAAATTGACAATAGTTAATAAATTGACGTAACAAACAAGCTTAGATTGTATTGAAGGCAATTTACAGGGAAGATGAGAAGTTATTCAAATAGATAAATAAAGAAAAGGCACATGATAAACAACACAACAGTGGCAGTGCGTGGCCGAATGGGTTCGATTCCCATCTGCTGCAACCTTCCATCGGATGGAGAAGTAAAATGTCGGTCCCGGCCTTGGTTGTTAGGCCGTTAAGTCATTCCAGGTGTAGGAGTCGTCTCCATGTCATAAGTACAAACAACACACCAAACCAAGCCTACTCCGGTGGAATCGCTGGCGGCGGTTGGACTCGCAATCCAAAGGTCGTCAGGTTTGGGTGCTCTCCCCATTCAAGCCTTCGGACTCCTAGGTTCGAGCAGAAACTTGCAATAGAGACCACAAAAGACCCGGGGGTCGTTAATGTGGATGGTTTGACATGATAAACAAAATTGACATCGCTGCCAAATTAAGGGAAAGCAGACAGTTTGTTACAGCAGCATCAATTGGTAAAAAAGAGTGGAAAAGCGTTGAGAAATAAGAGAATCAAATGAGTAAAATCGAAATCAAATGGAGGGTAGTAAACAGAAGCCGCGTTAGAAAATCAGTGAAACAAAATAAACAGAAGATAGGTGGTAGCTAAGAATGAAGAGAAGAGAAACCCCGTTGTGCGATGTTTCAGGTACATCCACAGCAGTTGACTCAACATACTGCGAATCAAAACAATACCGTCTACAATCACTAATTACTTCCCTTTCCCACATTGACGCGCCTCTTTCTTACTCTGACCCTCGCTGGTCAAAGGTTTACGAGTCGTTTCCACAGGCCACCAGCTAGGTTACACCTTGTCATCATGATGACTAAACCAAGCCAACGTGGAGGTAAGAAAATAGGACACTTGCTAGGAACCAGAGCCATGCTGTTTTGTCCAAACAGCACTACGGATGTAGTTGGGCTCCTTCCGGCATGTTCCTCGCCTGGGTGTTGTCAACCGACGAGTATCATCAGTATCATGCACCCTTGGCCTGCAACATTTCTAGCTTTCAAATATATTTATAAAATTATTTATTTATATATTCACTTTAACGTCCCCCTGCTCATGCAGGCCAAAGATTGATACCTAAGAGCATGCAACGGCACTGACCTTGTTGCGTGCTCTTCGGTTGACATCCAGGTAAGGAACATCCTGGAAGGAGCGCAACTAACTACACCCGTAGTTATGTTAGATCATCCGAATTATCTTGATCAGAACAGTACCGCTCTGGTTTCTTCGAAGTGTCCTATTTTCTTACATCCACGTTGGCTTGGTTTTCATGATGACCTAGCTGGTGGCCTGTGGAAACGGATCGTAAACCTTTGACCACCGCGGGTCAGAGTCGAGACGGCTAAAAGAAAGGGGTGTGACAATGTGGGAAAGGGAAGTTATTTGTGATTGTAGACGGTATTGTTTTGATTCGCAGTATGTTGAGTCAACTGCTGTGGATGTACCTCAACGTCGCAGATCGGGGATTCTCTTTTCATTCTCAGCTACCACCTATCTTCTATTTTTGTTTTGCTCTACTGATTCTCACTTCTTGCAGGCCAAGGGCGAATGATGCTGATGATACCTCTTCAGTTGACGCTCAGGCGAGGAACATCCTGGAAGGAGCGTCACTGACTACGTCCGTAGTCCTGTTAGATCATCCGAATTATCTTGATCAGAACAGTATAGCTCTGGTTGCTTGCAAGCAGACATGCATCGGCACTATGAGCTCTTTTTAACGGCACTCAGCTTGTTCTAGATGGCATTTTCGTTTAAAGTTATGCTTGTTGCTAGGTAAAAATCTCTTGTTTGTGGCTTGCATAATGTGTAGAAAACATTGGTTCATTGGAAAACCCGATTTTAGCTATATTTTCATGTAAATGTTCTCTTAAGCTCTCAAGAAGAACTTCTTAAAAGCTCTTTGAGTGCAATTAAGAGTTCTTAACCTATATCTGAGTTGGGTTTCAAAATAATCTCTCAGGGTCTTCGGGAGCCTCAAAGATAAGCGTAATTAGCGTATTCTAATCACTGGCACAACATGCTGGGCATCTTCTACGTCAAATGCCAAACAAGTTCTTCTAAAAGAGGAGTTAGAGCGGATGCATGTCTGTTTGCAAGTGTCCTATTTTCTTACTTCCACGTTGGCTTGGTTTTTATGATGACCTAGCTGGTGGCCTGTGGAAACGGCTCGTAAACCGCGGGTCAGATTCGAGACGGCTAAAAAAGGATGGGTCAAGGCCCGTTCTTACACTGAAAATTGCGAATTGCGTTGATGTTGATGCTTCACTTTTTTAAGGCAGACAAGGGAAATTCTCCACGGTATCCCTAAACAAAGTTTGCTTGGAGTTTGACTGGTTTTGGGAAGGTAAAAGTTCCAGGACAAGTTTAGGAAACGTCTAAAGCGCTACCTGGTAACGACGTTGATGTCCGAGAGATGTCTCGTTGACAAAAATATTATAGTCAGAGTGATTAATTTTCGAAAAAAAAATCTCTCGCTTTCTTTTCAGAGAAACCAAACTGACCAGCGTGCTAAACCTGCGCAAAGCGGTCGAGGACGCGTGCGATCTGGACCTGCGCAAAATTTTCAGCGAGCTCACCTTTGTCGGCGTCATCGATCGCCGGAAGGCCCTCATCCAGTACGACACCAAGATGTTCCTCACCTCGACTCGGGTGCTGTGCCAAGAGTTGTGCTACCAAATGCTGCTGTTCAACTTTGGCAATCTCGGTGCGATTAGCTTGAGTCCAGCGATTTCGGTAGCCGAGTTGGCCTCGCTAGCGCTGCAGGATCCGGACAACGGCTGGACCGAGGAGGACGGTCCGATCGCGGAGCTGGCGGAACGAATCGTCGAGATTTTGGTGAGCAAAGCGCCGATCATGAGGGAGTATTTTGGGCTGAGCATTAGCGAGGAGGGTCTGCTGGAGTCGATTCCAGTGGTGATTGAAGATTATACGCCGTCGGTTGTCCATCTGGCGACGTACGTGCTCCGGCTGGCGACGGAGGTCGAGTGGGACGACGAGCAGGAGTGCTTCCAGTCGTTCTGCCGTGAAACCGCAGAGTATTATGCAAAGATTGCTCTAACTAAAGAGGACCAGGAATACAAGTGGGAAACGGAACATGCTATCTATCCGGCCATCAAACAGTATCTGTTGCCACCGACATCGTTCGGGAAGAACGGAACCATCTTGCAAGTAGCGAATCTGCCCGAACTTTATCGAGTATTCGAAAGGTGTTAATTTAAATAAAGCTTTATTGTTCCATTTTTAAGTAGTCTAATACAAAGCCGGCTGGCAAAGCCGCTTTTCCTTATTCGCATTCTTCACGTGCTCCTTGAGCATGTTCATAATTTCGTTGTCGTACTCCTGCGGCGTCGGCTTCACTCCGGTCGCCCAGTAGAAGATGTCCCAATCGTTCGTGGGCATATTGATCAGGGTGTCGTACAGCTTGGTCTGCCGCGCGTCCAGCGACTCCAGATACTTGGCCGCAAACGTGCTCAGCAGCAGACCGTTCTCGAGCATGCCGCGCTTCCGAGATTGGTACAGCAAGCTGGAAAGAACCTCAGATTTATAAACTCATTCAACCCCAGCAAGAAAATTACTTAATTTACCGAGATTTCTGCAACTTCAAAGGTTCATTGTGCTTCTCCTTGTAGATTGGGATCGGGAGCGACTTGTCCTCCAGGTCGATCATTGGCGGGGTCGTTCTCCTTCACCGGCCAACGAAACGCGGCTTGTTCCGATGGTACGAAGGACCATCCGACCGCGGTTGAGCCTCGAAGGGCACAACAGCGGGACTTTATAAGGGAAATAATTATCACGTTAAGTAGATTATAACGCAAGAAATGCGAGATTAAACTCACCAAGCAGAATGAAGCCATTTTAACGCGGATTTTAATTGCAACACGTTATGTAAAAGCGACTGGCGCTGATTTTTCTCCCAAAACACGACGCAATTTCACAACAGAAATTTGCAGAAGTTTTTTTTTGTCTAGAAAATGAGCACAAAAGAGAAATGTCAAAAATGGCATCGGTCGGTGAGGTCGAAAAAAGCTCTAATCGCAATCTTTGACTGTTTGAGATATCACAGACTTGGTACGGAAAGATGAAACACTTAAAAGTAAAAATAGCGAAATATATGCAGAAATTGTTCTGGAGAAAAACCATTCGGCCCAAGCAAACTATTTTTGAAAAATTCAAAATTTACGTGATTCTAGGGACCCCAAACTTTATGCTGCCCCTCGAGTTGAGCCTGCTCAGTCATTTTTGTCATTTTTTGTAAGTCAGTGTTATTTAAGGGAGGTATCTATTTTCTTAAAAAAAACTGTATCATATCAAATTCGGAGCCATAAAAGAGACTTTGAAACGTAGATTTAAGCTTTTAAATCGTATCAAGGGTTAATAATACGCAGTTCTAAAGAAAAGAGGTCAAGAAACACCTTTACGAACAGCAAAAGAAATGAGAGGTAGCGATTTCTTAAGGCTTTTCTTCATCCTCTCTGATTTGCCTTCACACAAAAAAATACTGTCATTTTAAAAAGATCGTTCGTTGGATTAAAAGTTCGCATTGGTGAATACCCGTAGAAAGTTCAAACTTTTTAATTTGAAAGTTGGAAAGTTTTTGATACTACCATGCATTTCTGGAACAAAATCGTTGTATCGGTAAAAGTTTGTTACTTTTACTATAAGAAGAAACTTTTTATGGCAGGAATAAATAATAATTAACATTACAGTGATGATTTTCACAAATGTGATGGATTTTATTTCAATATTTTAATAGTAAAATAGTAAGTTTTCGTTTTTTTTTTGTATTTAGCGCACCGTTAGCTGTACCTATTCTTACAGTACGCCACTGGTCACGTCCCAGGCTGAGCAGGTTACGGATGGATGGATGGATAACGCCACCAAACACCCAAGCTTCCTTCTTACCCATTTCGTGAAACAGTCCAAGTCCTGACTACGGCCGCGTTCAGTTTTGATTTTCGTCGTGGACCACCACTCACTAACCACCGAAATCACCTAAACTTTTTTTTTACATTTTGGACTTAGGCGTATACGGTTACACGAGTACGACAAAATGAAAGAAATTATCCAGTTGAAGCTTTTTAATCAGTTAGCAATGAGATTTAAAAAAACTGTAGCAGTCGCAGGCTTCATTTTCAAAACAAGAAAAAAAATCTAAGGTTGCAAATTTTGACCACCTTTTATTTCAAGAGTAAGTTACTTTTCTCATTACTGTAATATTTTTTTGTGTGTAGCTTTTAACCTGCAGGATAAAAGTGTCCATAGACACGCACCACAGTACACTGTAACTGAAAATCGCACTTTGCTGAGTTCGTTTTCGCACCTCCCCATACGATTTTTTCAGTTCAACTACGATTACACTCAGCAAAGTGCATATTTGGGATGTGTATACAGTAGTTGTTCGGTAACTGGGTTACAGTTAAAAAGCAGACAAACGTCAAAAAACCAAAACAACCCTAATAGAATCGGTGTGCCTAACAATTAATTTCCCATTTAGTGAAAGCTATTTGTGTTATAGTTCGCTATACCACAAATCATTTGTCTCTATATGAGAAATTAGTTGTTAGGCACTCTGATTCATTAGGGAAACCAAAATGACCGAGGGGTTAAGGGATGCAAAAATTATATTCAATAAATTAAAAAATCTTTTTTCAAACTTTTGTTTGATTTAAAGTTACAATTAAAGAAATATGAAAAGTAAGAATTGTAAATAAATTTGAGCAACTTTTATTTTTATATTTCATCTGGAAAATATTATTCATCGGTGGTCCCCTCGTTATTATTTGTTCAGCCCAGTTAACGAGCAACATTCGGTGACTGGGCTACGTTCTCAGCCCAGTTACCGAACAACTACCGTAATCTGGGGTGACTTTGATAGGATTTCAATTTGTTTTTGGAATATTTTCCAACAGGTAAGGTTTTTCTCAAGATTATTATTTTTAAAACATGTACTGGGGTAGGCCACACAAAGTCCATGCACTATTTTGGAAAAAAAGTTTTTTTAATAGTGTTTAGAAAAATAGTTACGTTAAAAATTCTTAGTTTCAATTCCGGGGTGACTTTGATAGTCATAGTTTTTCTGGTTGAAATCATATTTAAGATGTTCAAACTTTATTTGTACGTTAAATGTACCATCACTAAAGTAGCTAATATAGTTTTTCAGAAAAAAAATCAATGTTTATATTTAGTTAACTAAGTGTATAAGCTTTTTAACAAAATACATATAAATTTTAGGTAAAATTGTTAAAAAGTCGGAATTTTGCCTGATGTTTATTAAAACTAGTTTTGTTTATAAAATTATCGATTTATATTGTATTTTATACTGAATTAGAAGCAAGAATCACAAGTTTTCAAATTTTACATGAAATTTGTACAACTGAAATTGCTTATAAATATGGAGATTTTTTTTAAGTTGTGTTTCAAAAACACATATTATTTATTATTTACAAACTTACTTAACCTTCTCCTAGTGGAAAATTGTCCAAGGAATCCGAAAATGCATTCCGTTTTCCGATTCAAAATCATGTTCATTGAGAAAATCATGACACTTTGAGAAGTTAAAAACTATAGTTAACTAACTTTTGAATCTTTTCAAAAAATTAAGAACAGTTCTTCTTGAGGTACTTTGAATACTTTCTTACCCGTGTTCTTACCACAGTCAGTATGATTCTAAACCTTTCCGTAAGTATTTTAATTGTACTCTTCATTTTGCTGAAAAATTGCGAACCTATCAAAGTTACCCCGGCTAACAAAGTCACCCCGTTTTACGGTACTGTATTTTCTGGCTGTGTGTCGAATTAGGTGCAAAATTTTCAATAAGGCTTTCTAGTCAGAAATGTACCAATACATTCAAAGTATGTTTATATTACTGTAAGGTACGCACTTCGGAAGTAATCGGTCAAGAAAAAATTCAAATGGGCAGCAGCGGTAGCGAAAGCAAGTCAGAGAGGGTGAAGAAAAGCCCCAAG
This sequence comes from Culex quinquefasciatus, assembly GCF_015732765.1. Taxonomy (NCBI): domain Eukaryota; kingdom Metazoa; phylum Arthropoda; class Insecta; order Diptera; family Culicidae; genus Culex; species Culex quinquefasciatus. The sequence continues at coordinate 93,656,440 of NC_051862.1, read as the reverse complement.
AAAACATTCCCTCTCTTTTGTTCTGCCGTTCGTAAAGCTGTTTCTTGACCCCTTTCCTTCCGGTCTGCGTACTAGCCTTACAGCTGGACGATTGTTTGCATCAGGTTTCCTATCTCTTTCTAGCAAAAGTTTTTTGTCGGGCGCCTTCTAGCTGGTTTTTTTTGACTGACCGCCCGATATGTCAGCCAACATACTTCGCAGGGCTGTGACAGCTCGAGCTCGATCATTGTTTGCAACAGGACAATGTGACGAGAAATTCGTCATTTTTGGGTTTAATTATATTTTTTCACTGGGTCTAGAAAAAGCCTTATACCAACTTAGCAAATTGGGTCCTAAAATGAAGCATAGATTGCTGATTAGGATGTAACAAAAATGACTTTTTGGCGGGCATTCAGGGGTTTGTTCCGGTGGGCATACTGAGCCTAAATCCCAAATATGAGCTTGATTGACGTAACAGAGCTGGCGCTCCGCCCTTCAATTTTAAATGGGATTTAACCCGTAAAAAGATTTTTCAAAATGTCTCTTTTGAGGCGTTTTGGCCACCAATGCGTTTACCAAAAACATCACTGGCGTGTAGGCCAGATCCTTGCGCATCTTTTGGTATATATAACATTAAAGTTTGGAGCATCCTGGAGCTCGGTACAGATCTTCAAAGTTTGGCATTTTTTCAAAAAATCGGCCCCGGCAAAAAAGATATGCGTCGCACCTCGCGACGCCCGAGACGCCATTTGATTTTGCTGGGACCGATTTTTCGAAAAAATGCCAAACTTTGAAGGTCTGTACCGAGCTCCAGGATGCTCCAAACTTTAATGTTATATATACCAAAAGATGCGCAAGGATCTAGCCTACACGCCAGTGATGTTTTTGGTAAACGCATTGGTGGCCAAAACGCCTCAAAAAGTGACATTTTTGAAAAATCTTTTTTTACGGGTTAAATCCCATTTAAAATTGAAGGGCGGAGCGCCAGCTCCTGTTACGTCCAATCAAGCTCATATTTGGGATTTAGGCTCAGTATGCCCACCGGAACAAACCCCTGAATGCCCGCCAAAAAGTCATTTTTGTTACATCCTATTGCTGATATTATTGTTTACAGCGATAAAGCTTATTTTTCTGAGTACAATGACCCTTTGTACAACCACAAAGAGTTTAAAATGGATTTTTAAATCAATTTTGAAAAATTCACCTCGCGGTCCTTCTTGACAGAAAAGCTCCTACTTGACAGCTCGTTCCAAGGGGACCATAGTTGATCCATCGAAAAAATGTTGTCCTGTAAAAAAAATTGCATTAAAATGAAAAATAGTGATCAGAAATGGTTTTTAATCGTGTTTTTTACCGTTGTACATAAAAATTGACATAGGGCTTTAGTACCCAATTTCCTAAATTCGGCCACCCATAATTCTGCGAAATGTCCAACTCCTTCTATCGAGACGCACGGTGTCAGTGTCGACCGCACGCGCCTTTCGACCTACCCCGTATAGTTCCTGTTTTTGTTCTTTGCTTCTTTCATCCTTGACATTCTCGACAACATTACATCACGGTAGGTTCAAAGGTAAACAAACCGCATTTTGTGAGTTTCTGTTCGCTAGTCAAGTTTAAAGCAAAAATTAAGCGGGTTTCAATGAATGTTGGATATAAAAGTTAAAGTTTAGCATGTTTACCGCGATAAGAGCACAAAGTTTGCCGGCGATTGTCCCACTCGTTCGCCGGTACTGCGTTCCGGTTGTGAACATTTTCGACAGAAAGGTGAAACGACTGCAGCGCGAGCGAGCCGCCAAAAGGTTTGAACTATTTTTAAGTAAACTTAGTCAACTTTGTAATTTAAGCGGTTTCTTTGTAGCGATGACGTCGCACTGTACGACTACATCAAGGAAGAGGTCGGTTACCGGCTTTCGGATCGGATCTTCGACGTGAAGCGCGTGTTCAAGAATGCGGTTGATTTGGGCGCCGGCCGGGGCTACGTGACGAACCACGTGCTTGGGGAGACGGTCGAGCAGCTGACGGCGGTGGACCTGAGCCCGACGATGCTTGCGCAGATCAAGGGAACACCCGGGTTGGACTTCCGGGTGCGCGAGATGGACGAGGAGAAGTTTGACTTTGAGGCGGACAGTTTGGATTTGGTGGTGTCGAGTTTGAGCTTGCATTGGATCAACGATCTTCCGGCGTGCTTCCGGGCGGTCAATCGTGCGTTGAGGCCGGATGGCGTGTTCATCGGGGCGATGTTCGGCGGGGAGACGCTGTACGAGCTGCGATCGTCGCTGCAACTGGCCGAGGTCGAGCGGAGAGGTGGGATTTCGCCGCATTTGTCGCCGTTCACGCAGATTCGGGACGTCGGGATGTTGCTGAACCGGGCGAACTTTAACATGCTGACGATTGACACGGACGAGATCGTGGTGGGGTTTCCGTCGATGTTTGAGCTTATGTGGGATTTGAAGGGGATGGCCGAAAGTAATGCTGCGTTTAACAGAGCGCTGCACATTAGCCGCGAAACAATGATGGCCGCGGCCGCGATTTACAAAGACATGTACTCGAAGGAGGGCGGAGTGACGGCCACGTTTCAGGTCATCTACTTTGTGGGGTGGAAGCCGTGCGCGAGTCAACCGAAACCGTTGGAACGTGGCTCGGCGAACGTTTCGTTGAAGGACCTCGGGAAGATCATGGACCCCAAGAATGTCAACAAAAAGTGAGCGCCGTGTTGGTCTGTTGTTACAAACTTTATTGGATACTGTTTGTAGGTACGTTTTCTAGACATTATTACGAGAAAAGGAACAATCCTGCGGTTGGAAATGAAAAGGAAATCTGAATAAACGTAAATCCGCTGAGCGCGTACAAAATCGTGGATCGAATCCAAAGGTTTTTCTCTGAGTATAAATAGCTTGATTACACCATCATCATCCATCCCTCTCTCGATAGTTTTCTCGAAACTAAGTACATACGTAGATTGGCTGTTGCCTTGTAAAGTTTTCCCTCCTTTATCGCTCAAAACTCACAGTCTTGAATTCTTCCCTGATCTACACACACAAAACTACACCTTCTTAATACGATTTCATTTTATAACGTCTAAATAAAAGCAATAAACAGACAAAATTGAACAAAAATGTTACGATACAAAGAAAAAAAAAGTTCGGGGCAGTCGATAAAGACAAAAGCATTTTAAAGTAACTTGGCGCGCGCACGTGCATTTAAATGAAAAAAGAACCTCACAAAATAAACCCGGGAAGGATCTGGAAGCAGACGCCGCTGCTCAGCCTGTTGCGGGCATGATGGCCTCCGCCACCACCCCAACCGCCGCCGCCGCCGTCCTTCCCGTTCTCCTCCTCTCAGGATTCGTACATCAGCCGTTGGTAATGCGGATAAATCTCGCTGGTCGGCACGTGCAGACTAAACTCGAGCGCCACCAGCACGGCAAACTCGGACGCAATCAGCTCCTTGCGGCTCAGCCGGAACACGTTCTCCGTTTTCTGCCAAAAGAGAGAGAGAAAAAAATCACTAAACATTTTCTACCAACTTCTTCAGGCTTCTTCAACCCACCTCGATCAAACTCTTCAGCACCTCGCCCTTGACGTCGTTCAGCTTGGCGCTCAGCAGCATGCAGGCGCCCGCGCACAGCTTTCGGTTCTCCTTGTTGATCAGGTTCAGCAGGATCAGCTTCTCAAAGTACACGTACGCGACCGAGATGGTGAGGAAGTCGATGCGCGAGTCCAGCTTGTTGATGCGCTTCATCTCGCGCTTGATGCTGAGAAAGAGAGAGAGAGAGAGAGAGAGAGAGAGAGAAAAATGTATGATTTTTTTCTTGTTTTTAACGCGTTTATGTAAATTTTACTGGACGTTTGCATTTTATGCGAATAAAAAAAAGGGCTTGTAGATGAAACTTCAACGTCAACAGCGATTCTGAACCATTAAAGCCGGTTTGGCTCAAATTAACACAGAGTTTTTTATTAGCGTGATCTGTTTTGCCAAAAGTTTTAGTCGCGTGACCATTTTTTGATCAAAATCCCACCGCACTCACAGACATTCGATCAGAATTTGAGTTGATAAGTATAAATAAAGGTGGGTCTAGAAGGTCGAATTAAGGATAAGGAGTTCAATATTTCGACGGTAACATTTTAAATGGCATCATGTACATTTTGACACTTTCTGGGTTATTGTATATTTTGAAAGTACTTCTAATAAGCTACCTCTCCACCAAAAATGAGCAAAAGTTACTTCAGTAAAGTCTGTTTAATCATGATTTTAAATAAAGTAACATAAACAAAATCTCTGCCATCAGCAGTCCCTGTTTATATAGCCCTGCCAACCTGTCAAACAAAAGGCTACATAAACCTCGTGACGAAAAAAAAGCAACATGAAAAAAGCGCCATGTACATTCAGCGAAGAAAAACGAATCATAACAAAGCGCCCCCCTCAGTGCATCTCCAGCGCTGGGTGCAAACATCGAAGCAAAGCTAATTTGCACCCGACGTCAACCCCATCGCGGTAGCTGTCGCGGTAGCAAATTTGCTCTCAGTTCTTCGGGATTTCACTTTGCTACCCGGTATTCAATCTATTTGCTACCGCTTCAAAGGGAATAAGCACGGAAAAATCAAATCAAGCACGGAAAAAAAAATTATAAAATCTAAAAAATTTAAAAGAAATATTTTTTTTAATTTAAAAAAAATCAAGATTTAAAAAATTTAAAAAATTCAAAAATTTTTAAAATTTAAAAAGTTTAAAAAATTTAAAAAATTTAAAAAATTTAAAAAATTTAAAAAATTTAAAAAATTTAAAAAATTTAAAAAATTTCAAGAATTTCAAAGATTTCAAAAATTTAAAAAATGTATTTTTGAATTTTTAAGTTTTAAAATTTTTGAATTATTCAATTATTGAATTTTGGAATTTTTGAATTATTGAATTATTGAATTATTGAATTATTGAATTATTGAATTATTGAATTATTGAATTATTGAATTATTGAATTATTGAATTATTGTATTATTGTATTATTGATTATTAAATTATTGAATTATTGAATTGTTGAATTTTTGAATTTTTGAATTTTTGAATTTTTAAATATTTGAATTTTTGAATTTTTAAATTTTTGAATTTTTAAATTTTTGAATTTTTAAATTTTTAAATTTTTAATTTTTTTGAATTTTTGAATTTTTGAATTTTTTTTAATAAACTTTTAGCATTTCTAGGCATGAATCAACACATAATTATTGATTTTGAAGGTAAACGAGAGCAAAAAATGATAAAAACCCATTTTTGCCCCCCGCGGTGGGCTTGTTTCGGTGGCAAATTTGCTACCCTAGCGGTGGGGATGACGGAGTTTTTTCAAGGTGGCAAATTTGATCTCGGTATTCATGAGCCGGGTGCAAATTTGATTTGCACCCCAGCGCTGGAGATGCCCTCAGTGACAGCAGGGTGATATCGACGTTGGTGATTTCAAAAGAAGTCAAGCAAAACAATGCCAAAGGGCCGTTGTGGGTTTGTAAACAAAGAGTGTGTCTTGCTCACGCTAGAGGATGTTTACATCTGGCATGAAAGGGATACACTCTTTGTTTACAAACCCACAACGGCCCTTTGGCATTGTTTTGCTAGAAGTTATGTTTGTTTTTCTCAAATAAAATTACGGAAATAATGTTTTATTGAATATGGATGATCAAGTATCAACAAAAGCAACGTTTTTCATCGTTTGTTATCATTAGAACATCTTATTTTGCTTTTATATAAAAATGGTAATTGAAAATGGATGCTCAACATTCAAATGCGTTTTTCTCAAAACGCATGGTTTGTACATGATGCTTTTTGAAATGTTGGCATCGATTTGAGTGATTTTATAGCCTTTCCTCATTTTTAGGTGAGAAAAGAACTACAGTAGTTGTTCGGTAACTGGGCGTTGTTTTACTCGATATATCCACCCACGAGAGTGTGTTAGTTTGTAACAAAATTCATCATCCCGGTACGAGAATCGAACTCACGACCTCTGGATTGGAAACCCAGCACGCCGCTAGTCGAAACCCATCCCCTAACGGTCAGTATTCCCAGTGAGCATATTTACTCTTTTAAGGGATCTGACTTTGCCGAGCCAGACAGGAATCGAACCCATCACCTTCCGCTTACAAGGCGAAACCCGTAACCTCACGGCCACGGAAGCTCGGCATAAATTACACTCATACATAGGCAAATCGAGTAGAATAATTCGTCTGTAAAATAAGCTGTGTCTTTTGTTATACCACGAGCACGTGGAAAACAGCTGGTTTTTACAGGCCATTTGTCTACTCGATTTGCCTATGTCTGCGTAAAAATAGTGTAAACAAAATCAGCTGCTCGGAATTCAGCAAATCACAATCGATCAAAACCAAAACAACACTTTAAATACAAATACTAACACAGTACCATAATGTGCGTGAGAGAAACCGTGGAGATCTCTCTGGGCTGCTTGTTAACTGCCCAGTTAAAAAGCAGACAAACGTCAAAAAACCAAAACAAACCGAAATGACCTAGGGGTCAATGGATGCCAAAAGCCTGTTCAATGAATAAAAATAACTTTTTTCAAACCTTTTTTTTAATTTCAACTCGCAATCAAAGAAATAAGAAAAGTAAATATTGTAAATAAATTTGAGTATTTTTTTATTTTTATTTTTGACCAGAAAAATATTATGCATCGGTTGTCCCCTCGTTATTTTTCGTTCAGCCCGGTTAGCGAACAAGCAAAAAAAAAAAAAAAAAAATATATAATAATTGAAATTACAAGTCATGGTCTCAACATTTCAATGAAAAAAGTGTTTAAAAATGCATTTTACACCTGCCCAGTTGTTTTGCAATCATTAGTTTTCAAAATATGCAACTATTGAAGAGATTTTTTTTCGCCGAAAAAAAAATCTTTCTGCGGTGCTGTACATTGGATTTTTACAAAAATTAAAAATATTTTTGATCGATCCCAGACATGCTAAATATGATTTTAAATCCAGGAAAATGCATACTAAATTGTTTTCTGTTGGTTAGACTTTTATTTCCTTTGAAATTTTGAAGTAATATTTCGACATAAACTTTGAAAAATATTTGCAACGGCTTAAAAGTAAAAAAAATATATTTTTTTAAGATTTTTTTTTACGGTTCCTAAAAAAATATTTTGCCTTTTTTAAATTTATAAAAAATAGAAATATTTAAAAAAAATTAAAATAGCAAAAAAAATAACAATTTTGAAATTTCCTAAAAAAGTTTGAATTGATTTTTTTTTAATTTTAGATTTTTTTGAAATTTGAAATAAAACGTTACTTAAGGGGTTGCATACATGTATAGAAAATCACAAAATTTTATATTACAGAATATTTGTTAAATCCACTCAAAATATGTTTCTTAATCACTCCTGAAAGTTTCATGAAGATGTTTTACGAGTAAACTGCGTAAGAGACGATTTAAGCTCACAATTTTGCCATGCGCAAAGCGGGCTGTCAAATTTTGTTGGCGTTTTTCTCTAAACCCCGAGTTGATTTACGATATCTTGAGATGGGATGGACCAAATTGGCTGAAATTTGAAGTGAAGACTCTCAAAATGTATCCCGTGTGCATGACGAAGCCCAATTTTTAAAATTTGCATTATAAAAAAATACAAAAATCAAAAACTATCGGTTTTTGCCTTCCTCACTTCAATGAGGAAAGGCTATAAAATCACTCGAAAAATGAACTTCTTTATTAGACCTCGTAGACCCACATTCACGCATACCTATCGACTCAGAATCAAATTCTGAACAAATGTCTGTGCGTGTGTCTGGATGTGAGTCCGTGCACCGAAAAATATGCACACGATTATCTCCGGATTGGCTGAACTGATTTCGACCGTTTTGATCTCATTCGATCCGTCTTGGGGTCCCACAAGACCCTAGTTAATATTATGAAGTTTAGTCAAGTACTTCAAAAGTTATGCTTAAAAAACGATTTCGAATAAAGTCCGGAAGATTGTAAAAAGCAGGGCTGCGGAGTCGGGTCATATTTCAAACGACTCCGACTCCGGCTTTCTCAGACTAGCCGACTCCGACTCCGACTCCGGCTCCGGCTTTCAACAAATGGTTGGCTCCGACTCCGGCCTACCAACTTTAGCCGACTCCGACTCCGACTCCGACTCCAGCTTTCAACAAATGGTTGGCTCTGACTCCGACTCCGACTCCACATATTTTTAAATGTTTCAAAAGTTAGTCAACTATTATTAATTAATGATTTTTGAAACATTCATAAATAAGATTATTTAAATTAGAGGTGGGCAAAAAAAGAGCGAATCGCTCAAAGAGCCGGTTGATTGAAAAGAGCGAACGAACCGTGGCTCACAAAAAAAGAACCGCGGTTCTTTTTAAACTCCGGTCTTTTGAAAGAACCGGCATGATTTTTGTCATAAATATAATTTATTGAATTTCCAAAAAAATAGTATTAAATTTGTTTTTGAGAATTGAAAATGCAATTTCAAATATTTCAATGCTCATAAAAATTAATTCCAAAAGTAAATGATTTTCTAAGCAAAATGAAGTAAGCTTTTCATTGTACAACTGAGTGCACATTAAAGTAATACTGGAATACAAATTTGAGTATTTCAAAAAGCATAATTTGTCAAACGTTACCAAAAATCAACTGAATATTTGAGAGATTTTGTAAAAAAATAATCATTTTGTCCGATTGAACTTTAGCGTTATAGACTTCATCGATTAAATCATAAGTTCAGTTCTTGTAGAAATTTTTTTTGTGAAAATCCGTTGCACAATAAGGCAAAACGTATTTTTTTGACATAAAAAAAAGTTCATCAATACATCGATACTTTGAAAACTAATGATTGCAATACAGCTGAGATGTGTAAAATGCATTTTTAAACTCTTTTATCATTAAAATGTTTATACCATGGCTTGTTTTTTTTTATCAGAGTTGAGGGACATAAAATTCAAAAAATATTTGGTACGGCCTAATTTTTTAAAAGTCCAACGTGAAATAACTTATAAAATCACACGATTCTTGAAAATCCCATTTTATCGAAATTTTTAAAAAGAGCGAAAGAGCCGTTCAAAAGAGCGAACGAAAATGAGCGGCTCCTAAAAAAGAGCGGGTTTGCCCACCTCTAATTTAAATACTCTCTAAGCGTCATGTTTTTTACAAGAAAAATAAGTTCCAATCTCAAAACGAAAAAAAAGTGTCTAGGTTACAAGTTTTATACGTTATGGAAACGGAAATCGAAACATATCTTCAGTTTTAGAGGCATTTTGAGAAGACAGTTTTGTAAATAAATTTGGAATTATTTGCTTAACCTCAAATTTGCAAATAATGTATTAAAAGCTAATAAATGTGAATATTAAATTGTTACATTTGAATGAATAATTAAAAAAGAAACCTGGCCTTAATGATCTATTGAACATTAAAATTCAATTTGCTCTTTTTCAGGCTGACATTTAAAAGAAGCACAGTGACAGGAACCTTGTTTTTAAATGACAATTTTAAGCGAAACATTTTTTTTTGTTTTTTTACATTGACATCCCGCCATGGCTGAAGGAGATTATAATTGCAAATCAATGTATCTGAACAATTTCTTCGTGGAAAGAAGGTTTCTTTTCAAATATCTGTGACATAGAAAATTTTTTACCCTGGATTTTCTTAATTTATTTTAATTTTAAAAATTAATATACATTAAAAAGGAAGCGCACGATACTTCGTGAATCTTCACCTAAAACGAAGCTTTATGAATGATCTTGCGCCTCCATCAAAATATATGGAAAAACTTAAAATATTATAAATACAAATATCCACAAGTAAAATATTTTCTAGGTCACAAGTATTTCATTTTTATACGGTACATTGATTTGCAATGATAATCCCCTTCCGTCATATTGGCGTGGGACATACAGTATGAGAAAATTCTTACGGGTTGATAATATTTTGATTTCGTTTTTTTTAAATAATATTTGAAAAATAATTTAAATTCCTACATTTTCTTCTATACATTTTTTATTAGTAAATTGTTGTACTGAAGTCTTGAGATTTGTTCAGCGATAATTTACAACGATATCAAAATAGTTTACCTAAAATCAACATCAACATCAACATTCAATGATTATTTCAAAATTAGTTACAATTTCTTTTGATATTTTTTGTTAGTTTCAATTATTTTAAATGCAACACTTTGATTTTCTTGTACTCAGTTATAAACAAAATGCGCATGTTGAGTTCCAAGTAAGAAATTGTTATTATCGTTGATTATTTGTCACAAAAGTTAAACTGTCAGTGACTCTTTTTCGATTTCCAAAAACAGTAATTATTATTTGTAATCTTTTTATGCACCTCGTAATTTTTTTCCCAAAAATGATTTAACTTAAAACCTCCAAGACATTCGCTATGGGGGTAATAGATGATTGTGTATGTTCTTTTTTCAGAAAGAATTGGATGAAATTTGGTCAAATTTGAATTGCAAGGGCACATAAATATAGGCAAAAGGAAGCAGTCAAGAATCAATTAGATATGTCTGACTACATAACCAATGTTTTTTATATTTTTTTTTAAATTATGATACTAAATATTTGGGTAAGAGGTTATCATTTAATGATTATAGTGAAATAACACAATTAGAGCTTTCCAATAACAATAAAAAGCTTCAAAAACATAATGGCATCTAATAAATCTCTTTTAAAAAATGAAAAGATGGCGACGCATTGCATGCGACGTAAAAAATAATTAAAAACATAAGAAGTTCTGTATATCAAGCTGTTGTATAGTAAATACTGAACAATAAAAAAACATATTTTTTGTTGAATTTAATATAACTCCGACTCCGACTCCGACTCCGGGTTATCAGAAATCTTCGGCTCCGACTCCGACTCCAGCTCTTAAAATTTAGCCGACTCCGACTCCAGCTGTTCGAGTTTTGACGACTCCGACTCCGACTCCAGGTCCCCAAAAAGACCCGACTCCACCGACTCCGGCTCCGACTCCACAGCCCTGGTAAAAAGGGTGGTTTTTGTAAGAAAACTCGTCATGCTATACATTTTTAAAAAGGTATTTAAAAGACCTTTCCAACGAGCCCAAACCGTTGAAGATCTGACAATCCTATCAAAAGTTATAAGCACTTAAGTGTTATTTATGCACTTTTTGGAGGCCGGATCTCAAATATTTTGATGAAAACGTTGTCCGGATCCACCATGCGACCTGTTTTTGTATAGGTAATCAAAAGACCTTTCCAATGAACCTAAAACGTTGAAGATCTGACAACCCTATCTGACAAAAGTGTTATGTATACACTTTTTTAGGCCGGATCTCAGATATTTTGATAAAAATATGTCTTATTTATACTCTTTTTTGAGGCTCTGTAGTGTATTAACTATATGAATGTAAGGAAGGTACCACCCACCTGAAGGTGAATTAAGCAACGTTTTTATATGAAAAACACAAAAATATTTTTATCTGTTTTTTTTTTTAAACTTTTTGAAAATCGGACTTCGTCATGCACACGGAATCGGTTTAAAGAGTCTTCATCAAAATTTTGAGTCGATTTGGTCAAGACAGTGTTGAGATATCGTGGCACCCGTTTTTTTAAACTGCTAACTTGAAATTGCTATATCTCGGCAATGATGCATCCAAATATCTTCAAATTTATTTTGAAAGTAGGTGAAAATGTATATTTTAATGCCCTGAAAAAAGAATTTAAAAAAAAGTTGGAAGTGTGTGCAAGTTTCTTCAAAAAGTTTTGCAAAATTTGTTGTTTAAATAGTGAAAATCAGCCAATTGGACGGAGTTAGGAGCGAGTGCTTAACCTGCCAAACATACGAGAATTTCCCCTACTTGAACGGAAGGAGTTTCACTAGAGAAGAAGTTTCGTTTAAATCGTGTAGGCCGTCGAAGGTAAATATTTTTTTCGCGAGTGTGGGGCAAAGTCGGCATCGGAAGGGTGCACTGGAAGCAATTTTTATTTGCTGTGTTGGGCTTCAGCGTTTACACTGCTCAAGTCGTGCGAAGGCGGAAGAGGCGAGCCTGTGTTTAAAGGAGCTTTCCAGTCCGAAGGCAGCGATAAATTACAAAAAAAGTTCCTTGACTGGATAACCGATTCAAAGTTGGTGAGCGAGAGATGGATGAAATTCACAACGGTAGGGACTAGAAGACCTGTGATTAGAGGTAAGTTTTTCTAGTTTTCAGAGTGATTTGGCGTTTTATTTATTTACCAAGGTTAGTCCAGTTTTTTCGGTTAATTTTATGTGTACACTTTATAATATTTGTTTTTTATACTTCAAATCTTTTTTTATTAATCAGTTCAATCTGGCTGAAATGTGTATGTTCTGTTTATTTATGTCTTTTCTTAATAATTATTCCAATATTATCTCATCAACAGAGAGCGAGTTGTGGCGCTATAACCATGGCAAATAGTGTCCAGGGCATTTGTGGAAATACTATGTCCCATCCTAGAGGGTCCCGGAGCACCAAAACTTCTTAGCATGGTGCTCCCAACGATAAATTGCCAAAACAAACAGGAACGTGAGCGGGGGATCCCCACGTTTCTTCCTCCCTGTAGATTCAGAAATGTATTGCTGTTTGAACACTCGTGCTCAAACTCAATCCAATTCAACGAATCATCTTTGCGGTAAACTTTACGCAGTTGGCCTGGCCGCTTTAACGTTTGTGTTGTTTCAATGCATTCTAATGCAATGGCGCACTGCAAATGTTGATAATGACAAGAAGATGCTAGGCGTCAATCAACCTAAGGCATTCTCCAGGATGCCCTCGAAAGACTGGCTGCGCTAGGGTTAGATTAGATTAGATTAGATTAAAAAAAAGTTGAAGGGTGTTATTAACCTCTGACTTTTTTGCCGATATACATGTATGTAACCCCTTAAATACACCCTTAGGTGGTTGGTGCCTTCCTCACATTAAGAGGGTTATGCTATCCAAAATAGATACAAAAGGGCGGACCTTTCAGTGCTCTATCAACTTGATTCATTATTCATACCATCAGATTGGGTAGTCAGATCTTAATAATTCAGGGCATTTATCTGCCGTTCTACGCATAATTGTCCCATGTCATTTTTGGACGATTCTGACATTTTATCATTTTTTAGTTCAGCTTGACACGTACTTTCAGAAAAAACACATTAAATCTAGTACTTTGTTCGGAAACTCATGAAAAACAACACCAAGTCTGTTTGTCTCATCGTTGAACTTCTACGCATAATTGTCCCACCAAGTATTTTCTTTCACGTAATCATCAGTTTTATGAAGTATTGTGTCTTGTTTACCTGTTGTTTAGCAAGAGGTTTACAAATAAGAGTGACTTATTGGGGCGATTAGGGACTTATAGGGTGAATAGGGGGGGCGGTTATGCTTAGAAACACAAAAAACGGTCGAAAAATTTCAATCGCGTTTTTCTCAGTGGCACTTTTTTGAACATGGGACAATTATACGTAGAACGGCAGTTATGTGCTTATAACTTTTGATAGGGTGGTCAGATCTTTAATCTTATGAATTCGTTGAAAAGATCTTTTAATTACCTACCCAATGGCAGGTCGCATGATAGATTCGGACAACGTTTTTGTCAAAATATCTGAGATCGGGCCTCTAAAAAGTTCATAAGTAACACTTATAAATTTTGATAGGGTCGTCAGATCTCCAAGTTTCCGAACTCGTTGAAAAGGTCTTTCGAATACCTTTTTAAAAAGGTATAACATGACGGGCTTTCTAACTAAATCACCCTTTTTACAATCTTCCGGACTTTGGTTAAAATCGTTTTCTTAGCATATCTTTTCAAGTACTAAACTGAACTTTACAATTTTCAATAGCGACTTATGGGATCCCAAGACGGATCGATTACCCTCTCTGGTTTGCTTTCGCTGCCGCTGCTGCCCTCTTGAAATGAAATGAAAAATGAAACATCATATAACCACGTTGGACTGCTTCCTGCATAATTACATTTTTAATCTAGATTATCCAAATATCCGTATTATGTTGAAACCAATGTTTACAGGGGGAACGAACGAATGCCGAGCTCGACACTCAAGCAGCCGCACGACACGAAGGCACATGCTCTTGCCCTTTCTTGCTAGCGTGGTGACGGCAATCATTTGAATGCAGTCATGGGAAAGGTAGAACGTCAAAAAAGGAGCTCTGCGCGAATGAGAGCAGTGGTGAGAGTCAAATGACTGTATGAGTGTGAGTGACCTTGCGTTGCACTCATTTGTACGAGTGTGAACGAAGCGCTTTGTCACCAGTCACAACAACTTTTGAATAATCACAAGCCTTGCTCATGCTGAAACTCTCGTTTACCTTCAAAATCAATAATTATGTGTTGATTCATGCCTAGAAATGCTAAAAGTTTATTAAACTTTTTAATCCTATTGAAAATTTCAAAGAATTTCATTTTTCGAAAATGTCGAAAGTTTAACTATTTGCTACCCGATTTGATTCCCACCAAATTTGCTCTCGAGTTTGCCCCCGAGTCTCCCACCGCGCGTAGCAAAGCAGGTATCAAATTTGATCTCAAGTTCATCTGTAGAAGAAAAATATGTGTCGGTACCTGTCGGGTACTCATTTTCTGATACCCGACAAGTACCGGCAAGCCGGGGGGCAAAGTTTTGAATGCTTTTTATATGTCTGCTCTCTTTATGATATGTATGATTCAAAAATTCAAAAATTCAAAAAATTCAAAGATTCAAAAAAAACAAATATTCAAAAATTGAAAACAAATCAAAAATTCCAAAATTCAAAAATTCAAAAATTCAAAAATTCAAAAATTTAAAAATTCAAAAATTCACAAATTTAAAAATTCAAAAATTTAAAAATTCAAAACAAATCAAAAATTCAAAAATTCAAAAATTCAAAAATTCAAAAATTTAAAAATTCAAAAATTCAAAAATTCAAAAATTCAAAAATTCAAAAATTCAAAAATTCAGAAATTCCAAAATTCAAAAATTCAAAAATTCAAAAATTCAAAAATTCAAAAAATTCAAAAATTCAAAAATTCAAAAATTAATGCGCAGCTACGTGGGATCGCCGTGGGACATCCGGTAGGACCGACGAACAACTACTAAGGTCAGATCTATCTTTTTGCATTATATAAACGCCCCTGTTCCCCTGAAAAAACACCAAGATTAATACCTAGAGTAGCTTGCTAGCTTAAGTCGATTCTTTGCGCGTCGCGCCAAACAGTCAGACCCCGCAGAGTCAGGTGTGACGTCACAAAATCTAGGCCAGATTGCAATAAAGGGAATTGCCTGTGTCCAAATCTGAATTGCGAACTCTTCTGAATTGAAATTTCGCCGAATAAAATACTCTTTGACAAATTCAATAAATTTAATTTGTTGTTCGCGTACGAATTTTGACTTTTTACTATATTTATCGACTTCGAGAAAAGTTGTCATCCTAAATTAGTCTTTGGGGTCGTATTTAGTCGGAAGTTAACCAAAGTCTCAATCCCTATTCCTAGTTTTGCTGCTTCTTTGCCTTTACAGTTAGATTCCGTACAGTCTGGTCATCTCGGTACACTTGGTTGGTCGAATTGGTGTTTCTGATTCTGATAATCTGTTGGCCTGCCCTGAGAAGGGTTGTCTCAAACCGGGTAAATTTAATCGGAGTTAACGGTCCTTTCACTTGGAGAGGTGGCGCTTAAGCCGTTTTACTTGAGGAACAGAACGGAACGTTACATTTTTGAATTTTTGAATTTTTAAATTTTTGAATTTTTGAATTTTTGAAATTTTTTGAAATTTTTTGAATTTTTTTGAATTTTTTTGAAATTTTTTGAAATTTTTTGAAATTTTTTGAAATTTTTGAAATTTTTAAAATTTTTGAAATTTTTGAAATTTTTGAAATTTTTGAAATTTTTGAAATTTTTGAAATTTTTGAAATTTTTGAAATTTTTGAAATTTTTGAAATTTTTGAAATTTTTGAAATTTTTTGAAATTTTTTGAAATTTTTTGTTTTTTTTTTTTGAATTTTTTTGAATTTTTTTGAAATTTTTTGAAATTTTTTGATTTTTTTAATTTTTTTATTTTTTTTCCGTGTTTGATTCGATTTTTCCGTGCATAATTCCATTTGAAGCGGTAGCAAACAGACTGAATACCGGGTAGCAAAGTGAAATCCCGAAGAACTGAGAGCAAATTTGCTACCGCGACAGGTACCGCGATGGGGTTGACGTCGGGTGCAAATTAGCTTTGCTTCGATGTTTGCACCCAGCGCTGGAGATGCACTTAGGAACAGGGAAAGATTAACTTTTATTACTTTTTAAACATAATCCGATTACAGCCAACGGACATTTTTTTGACAAAACCTGGGTATTTTGTCAAAATCGATTTTTTTTAAATAATAGCGTAGCAATGTGAAGCGACCTGGAACTCAGTGCGTAACAACTCACAGCAAAGCTCCGGCTTCGTTCGTTCGTTTTGTGACACTGTTTACTTTGCAAAGGGTTATGAATTGTTTATCACACTTCCTTATCTTGACTAGCGTTAGATAAAACATCATCAAGTTAGTGACCACAGTGAGCAAAAGAAGCTCTCAGCAGTGCTACTGAAACGTTCAAAACAACCTGAAAATCTTTACTGCTTGTATATGCAATAATGAAATCAACAGCGTTATAATTTAGTCTTTGACCAGGCCCAAGGACAAACCAGGTCATTCAAACTAAACTAATCTCCTGTTCGTTGCATGTGACAAACGCTCAAATCACAAGCGAGCTCGCGTTAGAGGTTATCAATTCAAAGAGAGAGAGAGAGAGCAAACATTAAACACCTCATTTGTAATTCAAACCATGATAAGGCCAGAGAAAAGACAGCATTAATCCAGTTTTGCTGGAAGGTCAAACCCCGACACTTACCTTCTGAGCTTGCTCAGCGTCAGCTGGATTTGGGGAAACTTTTCGCGGAACTTGTCGTTGAGTTCCTTCTTCAGATCCGAAGGCCGCACGTAATCGATGACCGAGGTCACGTACGAGGTGAACGTCAGCAGGGTGCGATGTTTGCCCGCGATCAGCTCTGGATCGTCTAGAATGTTGGGCGAGTACTGCATGCCGGACACGCTGGTGTAGCCCTCGTCAATGGTCGTCACGGCTGCCGCGTCCGGGTTGGTCACGCTCTGGGACGGGCTGGCGGTCGTGTTTTGACGGGCTTGGCTGTTGTCGTAGCTGTAGTAGCGGGCCGCGGCTCCGGACTCGAGCGAGGCGAAGGTCGTTATTTCGAATCCGCTGCGATTGCCGGAGCTTTTTTCGTGCTTCTTTTCCCGATGGTATTGACGCGATGGGATGAGGAGATGGCCGTACGAGGATTCCTGGCCCGGTTCGCCACTGCGTTCGATTCCGAGCAGACGGAACGCGTCGAACGGGTAGTCGTTCATGGAGGACAGCGGTCGCGTTCCGGACGGGTTGCGGCGTCGGCCTTCGTGGCGTTTCTGCAACTTGCCCGGTTTGCTGTTCGGGAGCACCGAGAACAGGAAACAGGGCGTGCGCTTGGACATGAGGACCACGCGGTCATCGCGGAAGTTGTGATTGCGACCGAGCTCCTGGGTGATGAACTTGACGTCCTTTGCGGAGGACGGATCGTTGATGAAAACGTTGCGCCGTCCAATGCCACCTCCACCCTGGATGAGACTCTCGGTGCTGCTGTTGTTCGCTAGCTCGGCCCGTTTGTCCTCGGCGTTGATCAGCAAGGTACGCTTGGCTCCGGGACCGCCACCACCCGCTCGGAGTGACGTCGAATTGGCCCGGGCCCGTTTGTCCGCCGTCGTCGTCGCCGGGAAGTAATGATGATCGTTTGGATTGACATTCTCACGGTCCTTGAGCGGTGTCGAGGCGACCTTCGGGAAGATCACGACGTTGCCTTCGCTGTCGATCCGGTGGACGCCATTCCGGTCTACCACCGCCGTGGAACCTTTGCCAAATGTGCCAGTTCGGGCACGGATTCGTCTCACTGCACCGGTGGCCGATGCCCCGGACGAACCCTTAGTTAAGTTGGACTCAAACTGCTCAAAATTGCCCGGATGTTCACCTGTCCCAGGCGTGTCGTCGATGTTGTCCTCCGACGAGTCATCGAAGTTGGCCGTCCGTACGCCGCCGATGACGACATTGTTGTTGTTATTGTTGAGGACACTGCTCGAGTGGATTCCCGCTCCGGAACCGTGCAGCGGACCAAGTTTGGTGTCTCTGTGGGTGCCGTCCAGTGAAATATTGGACAGAAAAGAGATCGCTGCCAGTCTACGACGAAAACGGGTCTTGTTGTTCATAGAACTAGCCATTAATCGGGGCAAAAGCTGCTATTGTTGATGTTCCTCCTTGCCGCTTCCTTCTCTACCTGGAACCACTCGGAAACTCCAAACACACTCCCACAAAAAAAAAAAAACCCAGAAACCAAAAAACTTAACGCAAAATCAAACAAAACACACACACTTCCACTCCCGTCGGCTGTCGTGAAGCAAGTATCAGTTCTTTTTACTGGGAATCATCTTGAAGGCTGTTTTTTCCTCGTCGTCGGCGGTTCTCGCGCTTCCAGTTGCCACTTCCGTACTCCTGCGTTCTGTCCTCTGTCCCGGACGACGACGATGACGACGGTGTTTACTTTACCCAGCAAAAGCACTGATAAGCAATTCGACTGAACAAAGCAAGCGATGGACGACTCCCACGTTCAGCTTCAGCTCCAGCGAGATTCTCGCGTTACACAACGGGGACGACGACGGTGGCGGGGTGACAAAAACAATAATATTTAATCGGAGAGGCCGTGTTCAAATATCGCACTGCTTTAAAATTGTCCTGACGCGACGAAATTGGATTTCTTTTCTTGCACAAGACCGAATTGTAAACACGCAAAGTGGAAAACGATATCCGGGGAATGGTTCCGTGCTGGCTGGGACTGCGAAAAAATGACGACTGATCTTGAGAAAGGAAGGTTCTTCCTTTTCCTCTTCTTTTGATGGAAAATTTTTATTGACATTTGACACTTTTGTCCGCGGACGATTTGACAAGGGGGTTCGGACGAGAAGGTCGAATAGACTTTAGAAGAATCATAGATATTTTTGTTTAACAGAACGGATTAGCAAACTTGCCGAGCTTCCGTGGCCGTGAGGTTACGGGTTTCGCCTTGTAAGCGGAAGGTGATGGGTTCGATTCCTGTCTGGCTCGGCAAAGTCAGATCCCTTAAAAGAGTAAATATGCTCACTGGGAATACTGACCGGTAGGGGATGGGTTTCGACAAGCGGCGTGCTGGATTTTCAATCCAGAGGTCGTGAGTTCGGTTCTCGTACCGGGATGATGAAGTTTTTTAAAACTTGAATGTTATTGTCCGTTTCTCTCGGAGGTACACGCCGCGCAAGGCTGTATATCATAGGTAACCGCACTACTACACACTCAATCGCGAGTACCTTAGGTAGAAAGCCATGCACGCCGCGCAGCATTTCTGAGTGTGCCGCAGACACTGTTGCCAGCGATTTTCTGCACTTTTGATGCAATAAAAAACATTACCGGCAACAATGACATGCAATTCGAAGAAGAAGGTCAACAAAAACAAAACGTACGGTATGGGATTTGACAGCGCGCATTTGCCGAAAGTGCGGCGCGTCGTTTAGAGGCTGGTATGCCGCGTGTCCTTTTCGGGAATACGCACAATAAGGCTTTCTAGTCAGAAATTATTTACCAATACATTCAAAGTATGTTTACATTACAGCTGGACGATTGTTTGCATCAGGTTTCCTATCTCTTTCTAGCAAAAGTTTTTTGTCAGGCGACTTTTAGCTGGTTTTTTTGACTGACCGCCCGATATGTCAGCCAACATACTTCGCAGGGCTGTGACAGCTCGAGCTCGATCATTGTTTGCATCAGGACACTGTGACGAGAAGTTTGTCATTTTTGGGTTAAATTAAATTTTTTGCACTGGGCCTAGAAAGCCTTATACCCTTGGTTTCACCCACACTGTATCTGAAAATGGTTTCACCCCACTTTCACCCACACTGTATCTGAAAATTGCACTTTACTGAGTTTAGCGAAAATTTTCTTAAGTTCCCTAATTTTGATTCTAGTTTCACCCAGGCCTATACGGATTAACTGAAGACACAGTTCAGTTTGACAGTAAAGAATTACTGAAAATTCAGTATTGTTTGACAATTCGTCCTTACTGAAAATTCACTTCACTTTGACAGCTTATCAATTACTGAAAATTCAGTTTTATTTGACAAGTCTTTTTTTTACAGAAATTTCAGTTCAGTTTGACAGATCTTCGATTGCTGAAAATTCAGCTTTTCTTACATGACGTGACATTTTCAAACTTATGGCCTACCTACAATCACTTTACTTAGAAAATTGTACTTAGCGTAGGAATTTGAATCCATGCAAAGGAATGTGATCTTCCACAATGATAAAGTAAGCAAATTGGGTACTAAAGCCCTATGTCAATTTTCATGTACAACGGTAAAAAACACGATCAAAAACAATTTCTAATCACTTTTTTTTATTTTAATGCAAATTTTTTTTTTTGTCAAGACAACATTTTTTCGATGGACTAACTATGGTCCCCTTGGAACGAGCTGTCAAGTAGGAGCTTTTCTGTCAAGAAGGACCACGAGGTTAATTTTTTAAAAATTGATTTAAAAATCCATTTTAAACTCTTTGTGGTCATACAAAGGGTCATTGTACTCAGAAAAATAAGCTTTATCGCTGTAAACAATAATATCAGCAATCTAAGCTTCATTTTAGGACCCAATTGGTGACTTGACGTATGGTTTGGAAAATTTCAAAACCTACGGCAAGTTGACGTTTCTATATCAAAGGTAAACAAACAACTGCATAGCAACGTATAACAGCCCAGCAAGTTTGCTAAGTTGATTGTAGATGACGACAGTAAGTTACGTACTATTTCTAAGCAATTTATCTGTTCTACGCAACTTAACTATTCTAAGTAAAGTGATTGTAGATAGGCCATTACTGAAAATCCAGTTTACCATCTGTTATCCTGATTGGTTTCAGGAAACTGAAGTTTCAGCAATTTACTATTTAATGAAAAACTTGCTGAAGATTCAGTAGTGCAGATTTCAGTAAATTTTTACTGAAATTCAGTGTAAGAAAGTTGCTGTGATAGACTCACCAGCACCACCCGACCACTTGAATTTACGTTTAAAAAGTAGTGTATGTTTTTGAGGTGATTTTTCTCAATTTATGTGCCAGATTAACTGCTAAAATTGAGATCTTTTAGAACACATTTGGCCGATGACCTCATTCAAAGTTGTACTTTTAATCACATAAAACATTTAACTTAATTACTGTGTAATTTTTGGTGTAGTTTGACATTTACTCTAGTGGGGTGCCACTTCAGGTTTTCGAAGCGGATTTGGATCCGCTCCAAAAACTTGGGACTCGCTCTCTCTATTTAGCCGAATCTGTGTAGATTCATTCAGAGTGTTGGTTTACTACAGTAATAATTACAATTGGGTACTAAAGCCCTATGTCAATTTTTATGTACAACGGTAAAAAACACGATTAAAAACCATTTCTGATCACTTTTTTTCATTTTAATGCAAATTTTTTTTTTGACAAGACAACATTTTTTCGATGGATCAACTATGGTCCCCTTGGAACGAGCTGTCAAGTAGGAGCTTTTCTGTCAAGAAGGACCGCGAGGTTAATTTTTCGAAATTGATTTAAAAATCCATTTTAAACTCTTTGTGGTCGTACAAAGGGTCATTTTACTCAGAAAAATAAGCTTTATCGCTGTAAACAATAATATCAGCAATCTAAGCTTCATTTTAGGACCCAATTATTCAGAATTTTTGTTATAAAAAAAAAATAAAAAAAAATATTTTTGATTTAACTGTGCGCAGCTTGTGCGTGATATTAATTTCAACCCCCAAGATGGCTGCTAATGCTTATGCTAATCCCCCAGGAATATTCACTAACACGAACTTTAGTGAGTATTCGGACATTCAAAGTTAGCAAAATTCAAATGAACGAAATCATCGAATATGCTCCACTCTGCTCTGTATCCATTTTATAATTCTCTGCAGACTTTTACGCCGACTTCTTATTTGACCAGTCACACATCTTTTCATTGGCAAGTCTTTGGTAAAATTACGCTACAGAAAAATGTCATCACCTTTTAATCTTGAATTCAAAACAAAACAAACTCGCAAACGTCAAAATTTGTTTTGATCTCTTTCGCGGGGTGCGTCGTCGACACGGATTTTTCTCCTGAATTTTCGGAAATTTCTCCAAGAACTCGCCCGCTTCGGTGCCGCAACCATGGACGTGCTCAAACCGACACCGGTTCCACCTTACTCCGCGGACGAAACGGTGCTGTGGTTCGAATTCCTGCTGAAGCCCGCCCTGCTGACGAAACATCTCTCGAAGGCCGCACCCGGTACGGGTTTGTTACCTCCTTAGGTGGCTTGTTTTAACTAGTTTTTTGTTGTTGCAGATCCGTCTCCGACGGAGTTGATCACGCAGTTTCTGTCGATTGCGCCGGAGAATCAGAACCAGAATGAGTTGAACTCGCCGGAGGCGGACAGCATGAACAAGAACGAGGGCTTGAAGTACAGCAAGAAGCAGCTGGCGTTGAAGATTTTAGCGCTGAAGGTGGCGGCTTATTTGCGGTGGGATTTGGGGGTTTTGGAGAAGAATTTGCCGCTGCAGCGGCAGGTCCAGCTGTTGAGCGATTTGTGCAGCGTGACGGCAGGGAAGGCGGTCAACCTGCCGCTGTCGCTGGTGCACGAGTGTCCGATAATTGGGCCGGATGGGTCGCAACATTCGTTGAACTTTGCGCTGACGCTGTATCATCGGTGGGTGTTGAGGGCGCAGGTTATTCGGGGGTCGGTGGCCAGGTCGAACAAGCCGTTCGTGCATGTGGCGGGGGTCGCGGACACGACGCCTTACTCGATGAGGGACGATTCGTTTATCAACTCACTGGAGCCGTTTACGAACATCAGTATTGACTTTTTGAACCAGGTGATTAATGATGTCGAGCCGTTTCGGATTCTGACGTTTGACTCGTTTGTCGCGTTGGACGCCCACACGGACGGGGTTCAGCAGCGGTTCGATTTGGCCATTCCGATTTCGAAGGCGGAAATTAAGGCGCAGATTTACTACGATCTGTGTTTGTACTATTTGTACGTGCAAAAGTACGAGCTTGCCAAGCAGAATATCGTGTTGAGCAAACAAAATTTTGACCAGATTAGACAAGAGTACAGCGTGAAGCCGAACAAGGTCTTCTTGTATTGTAGCGTCGACGAGGAACAACTCCTCGGGTACATGATGGCTTGTGGGGTCACTGGAGAACCGGAAGGCTTGCTTCAACGGTTGAACGAATCTGTCATTAACCACTACTCGGACATTGTGGCGATTCTAAAAGAGGACAACATAAAACGGGAGATTCCAATGACCCAGCGGAAAATCCTCGAATTGAATGTCGAAGGTTTCGTTTCGATGGGAAGTCCCGAAGCGGGTACAAATGACCAGAAAGAGTTGGAACTTGCCGTTGTGGCGCTGAACGTAATTCGCCACGTGCTGGACGGCGACAACATCCTCGGCTCGAACGTGGCTCTTCAAAAGTACAAACAGCAGCAGTTAAAACTGATCGAGTTGATGCTCCAGTACGGTGACGAACAGTTTGACGAGTTGAGTCTGTCGGACCGGGAAGTGTTGAAAAGGTACTTTTTGCAAACGATCAACCTGATGAATAACCCCAGCGGGATTGAGCCGATCTTGAAGAGCTACCAGAAGCTGGTTTCGCCGCAGGAGTTTGACGACCTGAAGCGGCAAAAAGCCAAGGAGGACGTTCAGTTCTCCGGCATTGGCGTGCAGTCCGATTGGAGCGTTTGCGATTCAAAGTGTAGGGTTTTGTTTGTTTTCTTCCTTGATGCCTAGCTAATTAAAATTTTCCTTTTCAGTGATGCGCCTCGAGGTCGGCACGTTCGAGCGTCAACTAATCACGTGCACACATGCCAGCGGCGTCCGCAAGATGCTCGTAAAACTGGCCGGAACGAACCCCACAAAGCCACTGTGGAGCATCAACCCGAGCTGGTCGATTCCGATGCCGATGAAGCAGCTGCTGATGTCGCTGCAGCGTGGCTTTCTGCAGGACTTTGCCTACATTCTGGTTGGCAAATCGCGCGAACTCGCAGCGAAAAAAGACTACTCGGCGGCAATTGCGCTGTTGACGTGCTTGAAGAGCGAGACTACGCGGCAAGACTTGGCCAACAATCCGCTCGTGCTAAAGTTGGGCAAAATGGCCGCCTGGGAGGCGCTGCTCATCCAGATCCAGCAAGTCCTGGACGAATGGCCCAAGAAGCCAACCGACCAGGTCCAGTTCTTGCGCAACTGCAAGCAGTGCCTGAACGCGAGCACCAGCAACGACGTGGCGCCGCGCCCCAAGATCCTCGAGCACTGCGCCGTAATTCTGCTGAACCTGAACGACTGGAACAGCCTGCTCAACCCGGACAAGCGCTACCCCACGCTGGAACTGTGCGCCGCCATCGCCCAGGCCTACCTGGACATTGAAAAGTTCAAGGGAACGAAGAAGACGAGCCGCGAAGCGTGGGACCTGATCCTGCCGATGTTTGTGAGCCAGCAGTCGTCGCGGCAGCGCCACACGGCCGACACTTCGGGCATGCTGCAGCTGTTTTTGTCCAAGTTGCGCGATCCGCTGGTGATCTCGATCGTGCTGTCGCTGCTGGCCAAGCTGCACAACATTCTGAAGGACGAGACGAACCTGGATCTGAACGCGGAGTACATGTTCCTGTGGCCGACGAATGTGAACAAGTAAGTGGCGATCATTATTTGCGTTTGTGAAAACAAAATCGGTGAAAAAAGGCTGATTTCTAGGGGAATTGCTCTTCTATTACAGACGTAACATTCTAGGTCCTCCCAATAGTTTTGCTCTTAGAGGATTGGAGTGATAGACTTGGCTGTAACTGCTTTCATCGTTCTTCACATGATAAAATCTGCATTTGCAGCTCCTGGAACTGCTGCATGTGTTAGAGTAGCTGTTGTTTAAATGTAAATACTCTTCGTACACCTTATGCCCTGTGTACCTTCACGTAATATTGGCATTTTTTGGTCGAGCATGTGAACAAAAGCCTTGTTCTCCATTATCCAGCATCGCAGTTCAAACTCTACAGTTAAATCTGGAATCGTACATCCCGTCTTTCTGTTTCCTCGTAAAGCTGCAGTGTACGAAGCATAGTATAGTAAGACCCCAGAGAAAGTTGTCGAATCTTCCCTTTCAACCGCTAATCCAATTGTTATCGAAAGGACCATGGTTCTGATTCAAAGGACGATTACTTTGCCTACCACGTTATTTTTTCTTTTGAGTTTCAATTCCAAAAAACGCAACTTTGACGGTTTTGTTCAAATTCACAATCCAAACAGAAGTTTTTGACAGCTACCGTGATGCCAGATGCTCATCTGCAGTAGAATGTGGAAAAATCTGTAATCAATTTCAAAAGTATTTTTATCCGTCGTCACCCTTCTCAAAAGGTCTAAACCAAATTTGAGTGGAGACAAGAACTTGTCTAAAATTGTCGTGGTGATTATTGAATTCGATCGTAATTTCTCCACTTATGATTGAGATTTCTCAAATTTTTTGATTGTTTTGATTTTTTTAATTGTTTGAAATAAAAAAAAATAATTTCGATTTTTTTAAATATTTCATTGAATAAAAAATATTCAAAAAAAAAAAAAAATGGTATTACAAATTACGATCGTAATTTCTCGATCGACGATCGAGATTTCTCAACAGAATTAAATTTGAATTAAATATACTTTATTGAATCTTTCTTATAATAATTACATTTGGTTTACATAATAAGTGGTCAGCTGTGGCTCTTCAGCTTTAGTTTGCTTTTCGTGATTTAAACACTGTTCATTTTTATAACTTTAAAAGTATATGATTTATCATTTTTGTAACACTAGGTACAATGAGGAAAAAAAAATGTTAAGAAAACATAACCTAACCTAAAACTAACTTAATCTTACCATAAACTAAACCAATCCTTGAATCAAGGGGTATTCAGATATAGCACATTTTTCCCTGAATTTCAAACATTTTTCTTGAATCTTCTGATCCAACATTTTTACTTCTGCTAATTCATGAACCTCACTTGATCTTGTCCAGCCAGGAACATTCAAAACCATTTTGAGTACCTTGTTTTGGACACGCTGGAGCTTCAATTTATGAGTTCTAGCGCAACACTCCCAAACAGGTACTGCATACTCAATAACGGGGTAAATTATTTGTTTGTAAACTGCTAGCTTATTTTTCAAAGATAGCTTTGATTTTCTGTTAATTAAAGGATACAAACACCTGATGAGAATGCTGCACTTGTTCAATATTTTATCTACATGCTGCCGAAACAATAGTTTCGAGTCAAGTATGAGACCTAAATAGACAACTTCCTTTGACCAGGGTATCGAAACATCATTCATTTTAATCAAAACATCATCCTTTGGGACAAATCTGGCCGATTTGGAAAGTGGAAAAATGATGGTTTGAGTTTTGGCTGCATTTATGCGAATTTTCCAGTCGCCAAAGTATTCGGAAAGAACGTCAAGACCCTTCTGAAGACGGCCAACTAAATATCTGGTTATTTTACCCTTATAAATAACGGCAGTGTCATCAGCAAAAAGTGACAACACACCATTACCAGGAAGAGTAGGCAAATCAGATGTAAAAATATTGTACAGAAGTGGGCCAAGAATACTTCCTTGGGGAACCCCAGCATCAATGTTGAATAATCCAGAAGCAATCCCATTCAGAAAAACCTTGAACGATCTCTCCGAAAGATAGTGCTGGATAATTTTGATAAGATACATTGGAAAACCGTATAAATACAGTTTATGTATCAAACCATCATGCCAAACATTGTCAAAAGCCTTCTCAACATCCAACAAAGCCATAGCAGTTGATTTAGACTCAAGCTTGTTCTGCTTGATGATTTTAGTTACTCTCGTAAGCTGATGAGCAGTATTATGTCCCTTTCGGAAGCCAAACTGCTCATTCAAAATTATATTATTATCGTTGGTAAAATCCAAAAGCCTTGAATAGATGACCTTCTCAAAGAGTTTGGACAGACTACTCAAAAGACTAATGGGACGATAACTTGTTGGCGATGTTGGATCTTTTGAGGCTTCAAAATTGGTATGACTTTGCCCAGCTTCCAATTGGTGGGGAAGTAACCAAGTTGCAAACATTTATTGAAAATATTGGCTAGATGTTGAAAGAACTGATCACTCTGTTTTTTCAACACTAGATTAAAATGTTATCAAAGCCTGGAGCTTTCATATTTTTCATTTGTTTAACTGCAACTTTGACTTCCTCACCAGAAACATGGGAATCTGCAGGAAATTCAAAGGTAGAGTCATTGATTGTTGAAATACTATTGGCAACTGATGTTTCTTTACGGCTGGTCATGGAAGCGCCAAGATTATGTGAACTAACAAAATGAAGCCCAAGTGCATTTGCCTTTTCCTCGGATGTAATCAAAGGAGAATCCTCAACAATAAGAGGAGGAATAGGCTTTGGTTTGTTTTTAAGAACTTTTGAAAGTTTCCAAAATGGTTTTGAATAATTCCCAAGCTGGCTTACATGTTTTGAAAATTCTTGATTTCTGATATTGTCAAGTCGGTCTTGTATGATTTTGTTCAAATTGTTCACTGAAATCTTTTGTCATAGTCCCCAGTCCGTTGATATTGTCTCCTATAAACATTCCTAAGTCTAATCAAGTGTTTAGTATCTACGTCAATATCAGTTACCTTAAAATTAACAGGAACCTCCCGAACGTTGGCAGCCTCTGCTTGGTTGATAGCCTGCTGGATCACCTCCAGCGAACGATCAATATCAGCAGAAGTTTCCGGGTGTTGATCATAGTCGATGTTGCTGTCGACCACTTGCTGAAACTGCTGCCAGTCAACGTTGTGGTAATCTTTCCGGGTTGGTTGCCGCTGCGGAGTAACGGAAGCTCCAACCTCCACAACCACCGGATAGTGATCAGAACTCAACTCTTCAAACACCTCAGGATGAGCCACGTTCTCAGCCATATTGGTAATGAAGAAGTCGATGATTGAGTGATTCCCAGACCGAGCCACCCTCGTTGGACGATCCGGACTCACAACGTTGTAGTATCCGTTTTGCAGATCGTTGTGCAGAATCACTCCGTTCCGATTCCTCCTGCTGTTGCCCCAAACTTCATGCTTCGCGTTGAGGTCACCAGCGATGATGTACTTTGCGCTCCGCCGTGTCAGCTTCTGGATATCGCTCTTCAGTTTTGCTGCTGAACCATCTCTGGCATTCACCTGACGTGGGCAGTATGCAGCAATGAAGAGTACTGGGCCAACCGAAGTGGGAATTTCCACCCAACGGCCTCGATGATGTCCAGCTTAAAGTGTGGCAGCCGGCGTGGCTTGAGATCACGATGAACAGCGACAAGCACACCTCCTCCTCCAGAGGTGGTCCTATCGAGCTGCGTCGCGATCTTGTAGTTTTGCAGATAAACTTTTTCACCGGGCTTCAGATGAGTTTCCGTGATGGCAGCTACGTCGATCTCCTTCTCGCGAAGAAAATCCACCAGCTCTAAATTCTTCCTCCTAATGGAGCAAGCGTTCCAATTCAGCAGCTTGAGGGACCTACGATCCATACTGGATGACGAACGAGGTCAGCACTTCAATCTGCTGGGTCTTGGTTTTGCATCCACGCAGTGCAGCGGACATCTGTTTGAAAATATTGAGGAGTTCGGTTGAGGTGTAAAGATCATTACCATTTTCCTCAACTGCTGGTTCTTGGGTTGGTCTTGGCTCCTGGCTGAAGCCCGGTGGTGGCGGTCTCGGCTCCTGGCTGGAACCCGGCCGTGGATGATTCATCTCAGCTCTCTTCCTGGGATCCAACGGCAACGGTGCCAAGTTCGGGACCTGGCGTCGCGGTTGAAGAGGTGGAAAATTTTGCTCCACCAGGGCTGGAGGAGTTCTACGACGCTGAGGCTGATTCTTCGTCGATGCTTGCTGCCGAATTTTCACGAACTCAGCTCTCTTGGGGCACTTTCGGTCGGTTGACGAGTGCTCACCGTTGCAGTTGAGGCACTTCACCAGCGAATCTTGGATGCACTGGGATGTGATGTGCGCATCGGTACCACATTTGGCGCAACGACGCTTCAGGTGGCAGTTCTTACCTCCGTGCCCGAAACCCAGGCAGTTGAAGCATTGTGTGACGTCACGATGCACTGGTCGGTATCGCTCCCACGACACGATAATGTTGAAAACCGCTCGAATTGCCTTCAGCTCAGGAAGCGTCGTCGATCCCTTAGCCAAATGCAGCAGGTAGAGCTGGTCACGGTACTTGATGTCTTTGTTGCGTCGGCTCATTTTGTGCACGGCCAACACATCCAGTTTCAAAACTTTTAGCTCGGCAGCTAATTCCTCCACTGGCATGTCGTACAGACCTCTGACGACGATTTTGTACGGCTTATCCATGACGACATCATGGGTAAAGTACTCCGCCTCGTTTTCGGTCAAGTAATCCTTGACCAGTTGATAGTGCTGCCTGGATTGCACCAGCACCTTAAATCCGTCCTGACACAGACGAATGTTGCCTTGGACTTTCCCAGACTTGATGAGTTCAACCAGCCCCGCACGAAAGTCGATCGTTGCTGCTGATTGCCGCACATAAAAAGGAGGCAGTTTCTCCTTTCGCTGTTTCACTTCATTCTCCTTTGCTTCCGCTACCTGGTCCTCGTCAGGCAGTCCAGCGAACTTGTTGTTCTTCAATAGCTGCTCCTCGTGCGACGAAGAGTTCTCCTCCTCCTCATCCATCGGTACAGTACCGTCGCTCTTTTTCGTCTTTTTGCTGTTCGATGTCACTTCCAAAAGCACCTTCCTTTTGGAAATCCCCGGTTTTTGGCCATCAGTTGAGGCCTCAACCTTCCTTTTGGAAATTCCCACTTTTTTGCCTGCTTGAGCCGCAGGTAGGGCAATATTGCCGGCGTTTTGCGCCGGGACGCGACGAGTCATGTTGATTCAGACAACCTTCACCAACGAATGCTCGGATAACAATGAGATTTCTCAACAGTAAGATTACGATCGTTATTTCTTGATGGTAAGTCGTAATTTGCCGATGGTAGATCGAGATTTGTCGATGGTAAGTCGTAATCTCACTATCGAGAAATTTCGATCGTGAGTCGAAAAATTACGATCGTAATATTACGATCGAATGCAATAATCACCACGTGTATCGACTCTCTCCCTCTCTCCCCGCAGCCCCGCCGTCTACAACATCAAGGTGGTGTACGAAATGCTGAACCACCTGCTGGCGCAATCACTGCGCTTCTACCCCAACAACATTCCGTGGATCAAGCTGAAGGGCGACATGGAGTTTGCGAACCTGAACCACGAGGCGGCGATGCGAAACTACGTGGGCGCGTTGATCGCCGGCTCGGAGTACCTGCAGCGCCCACTGCTGGACGACTTCATCATCCGGCGAATGATCAAGTGCAGCTCGAATCTGGGCTGTTTCATGCAGGCGGCCGTGTTGTGTCAGTTTCTGGACGAGACCGACTACGGGCTGGCGTTCAAGAGCGTCAGCGAAAAGACGGCGAGCTTCTCGGACGCGATGGACTCGTATTATGGGTGCATTTGGGATCCGACGCTGCTGGAGTTTATCGTGAATTGGCACTTTAAGAAGGGTGAGCACAAGCGGCGGCTGCAGGCGATTTCGTACTTGAACCAGCTGGAGCTGAATGCGAACAACAACGAGGAGATTAAGCGGGAGGCGGCGGCGGTTCGGAAGACGCGATTTCTGCGATCGCTGGCAAAGCAGTACATGTTGTGAGTTTAGAAGACGAAGACATTTCGAGACAATGGTCAGTTTATTTGAGAAAACAAAAGTGAGTTTGGAAAATATACAATATTACGAGCGACACTTAAGAGGTAGTTTTATTTGGGCTTACGGCCCGGCTTGCCGCCGGACGTTTTGGCCTTCTTCGCGGCCGGAGTCTTTTTGTCCTCGGGCTTCCGCTTCTGGCTGGAGGACGGCGTTGACGGGAGCACCTTGAAGAACGAGTCCAGTCGGCCTTGCGTGGCGGTTGATTTGGTTTTCAGGATCTTTTTCGCACCAGCGCGAATACGATCCTCGTTGAACTGCCGATCTCCGCACAGGAACTTGACCAGACCCTCCTCGTCCGGTTCGCCCCACTTGAGCTCGATCTGCTCGGGGTCGGTTACGTCCGGCGTTATGAACAGTTCGCGGGCTTGTTTGTAATTCCAACCTTCCGGAACGATGTACTTCTTCGTGTCGATGTTCTCCAGGATCTTCTCGATCGAGCGGTGCTTGTTTATAAGCTCAATTGCCTTCTTCGGACCAATACCTCGTATTGTTTCGCAATAGTCACAACCTAACATAATGCAAAGGTCAATGAACTCGTCCCGGCTTAACTCAAATCCCTTCAAGATCTTCTCATAGTTGAACTCCTGCACCGGCATCTTCCTGGCCTCGCTGAAGGTCAAGTGCCGCAGCAGAATGCTAGAACCGAACGTCAACGCGTCCATATCCTCGGTCGCCGTAGCGTAGATCTTACCACTCTTGACCAACGCCGCGCACTGCGCCTCGGCCTCACACGGCGCATCCACGTACGGAACTCCCATCAGCTTCAGCAACTCTTTGGCCTCGTTCGAGTGCTGCTTCGTGACCTTCACCAACCGCCGGTTGAACTTTTCAATGTCCTCCGTGGCTCCCGCTTCAGTCGCCCGGTCCAGCGCCTTCTGCGCCTCGTCCCGCTTCTCCGCACGTTTCGACAGCTCCCCAGACTTCATATCCGGGGGCTTTCCGTCGAACACGTACACCGGCTTGATGCCGTTCTCCAGCAGCCGGATCGTCCGGTAGAACGTCCCCATCAGGTGGGAAGTGGTCTCCCCGTCCACCGACGTCAGCTGGGCGCCCTCGGCGCGCACCGCAATCAGGAACTGGTACAAGCACATAGAGGCATCGATGGCCACTTTTCGTCCTGCAAACAAACGAAAAATCGCAAATTAATCAACGTAAACTACTAATTCAATTCAATTAGTGTGTTATTAGAATAATTATTTAACTGAGATTAATTCATAGGCTATTGCAGGGAGGGTACACATTTCTAAGTTGAGATTTTGCTAGCTGAGTGCTGCTTTTAGGGATAATCCCACAAGAAGTTCTGAAGGTTCTCGTTGCCCTTTCGATGCTTGCGACGATGGTGTGGTTCAATCGTAAACAATGTTCCGAAACTTACCGAAAAAGTTTTTGATTTCGCCCTCCTTGACCGCGAACGGGGCCACGTCGGCAATCAGCTGGGACAGTCCCTTAATTCCCATGGCGAGAGATCGAAGTAACAAACGTAACTATTGAAAACAATTATAACAAGAAACAAGACACTTCATGAACTGCTGCAAAAGTGCGTGTGGAATGAGAAAACGAGAGAAAGCCGCGGTCGGCGATGATGTTTACGCGCCAAAAATAACAACAAAAATACGTCGTTTTGACGTTACGCAGGAAATGTTTCGGAGGGTTGAAGCATTTCAAAGGAAGGAAATTTTTCAAGCAAAGTTGCATACAAGCAGGCATCAAAGCTTTTCATGTGTTATGTTAGTTGCAGACCCATCAGGCGCAATAATTAAAAAGGTTGTAGTTTGTTTATGGTAAAAGTTTACAAGCAATGTTATACAAATCAACTTTTTGCAGCCATTTAGGGGCTTTTTCGTTGGCCCTTCTGAACCCGAAAGTGGGAATTATATTTAACCGATAAAATACTTTTTAATCATATAAAATACCCCTCTTGCCGAATAGTGTAAAATAGTGTAGAGGACAGTTGATCTTAAGGTCGTAGATGATTTCATTCACTCTTGGGGCAATGACTGTCAATGATGCTTCGGAATTCAGGGTCCAGAAATATTAAATTGAAATGAACAATAAATCACGATATGTAAAATACTTCTACTAACAACTGTAGTAAACACGTTTTTTTTTAATTATTTTATTCTACACTGCGGCCATCTTGACGATGGAAACTGAAAATGTCGTCAAACGACCATTCACTGCAAATTTCCAAACCAGACTGAAGACCTGGCCCTGGCCACGATCATTCCAAGAGCGCACACACACAACCGACTCTCTCGTGTGCATCGCAGCAATCGATGACTTTGTCTTGTCGCGCGCTCTCTCTCTTTTTCCTCAACGACGCTTCGCGTTGCGCAGCAGACAAGCGTGAGGCACTCACACTCAAACGGTCACTCACGCGTTGCTGGCTAATTTCACTCAGCAATCAACAACCGTCGAGTATCGACTCTAACATTTCAAACGGCCATACGTATATGTAGCATTTATGTTGCTTTGAATATTTCAATCGATGAAGTTATTTTGCTATATTGACTATCCTCGTCTTATTCTCTACATTCTCCCCCTTCTCTACTCTTTTCTGGTTATTTTGGATATTCCCATTTCTTTTAATCTGAAGTAGCAAAAGTTAATATTTGGTTGAAAAGTTACATAAAATTTCTTCAATTATATAGCATGATTACGTTTTTCTCACTAACATTAGCCCTCAAGGCGGCTGCTGATTTTTTTTTTACAATGAATTCTCATGCCTTTCCTGAATTTGAAAACGTTTGCTGTATATTGTTTTGGCTTTTTTTTTTATATTTTTTTTTGCATCTGTTTTTCATTCCAAATCAATCAATTCTCAACATTTCTCTTTTCTGTTGTCGTTCCAAAAACAATTCAGACGTTTGTAAAGAGTTTAGCCGTCCAGACTCATAAACGAACTAATTTTATTTAAACAATTTTTTTTTTATTTTACCTAATCTCTTCTCTTATTTTTTTTCCCATTCTCTTATTTTCATTTTCTGAATTATTTGATAATCTGAAATAGATTTTGAAATTCGATAAAATCATTGAGACAGTCCCTTTCTTTCCAATTTTTGCAAAAAAAAACTTAGTCCAATGATCACAATTTCAAAACTAATAGTTTTACATTTTCTCCTCTATATTTTATAGATCTTGCTTTTTCCTCAGAAAAAAAAATCGTTTCTTATATTCCCTCCAGAAATCCAGTTCAATAATAAAATATAAGGTGTGCTACATTTTTTTTTTAACAATCAGCAATCTTTTTTTTTTAGTTTTATTAAAGACACTTTACCATTACAGTGGCATTCGTGTCGTGATCAGCAATCATCAAAAATTTCCTTGCGCTTTAATTTCCTGTAGAAAAAAACCCCCTTTTTTCTCCGAATTCAGCACAGAAATTTCTAAACCCATTTCACATTATGTTGTTAGTATTATCTTGAAAAAATCTCTTTGATACAATTTCAAATAATTTGGTCCGTTCTTTCCCAGAGGAAAAATCACTTTTATTTCATTTCCTACAAATATTCACTTTAGAAACTTCCAAAATTATTCAATATTATTTTGTTTCTGATTTCTTAAAAAAAAACTTTTTGTTTATGTAGAAAAAAATACCTAATCCAATTTTACCGAAAAAATCAGATATACCACAGACAAACAGACTCGTTTATAAATCTAAGTAATTTTACTCCTTCTTTTGAGAAAAGAAACAATTCTTCTGTTCTTCTATTTCTCCTAGAGATTTAATATGTTTCGATTTCCAATCTACCATTTCTTTTGTTTTCTCCTAAAACATTCTTTTTTTTTCTCTTGCATCCTCTCTTAACTTTCTGTTTCCGTTCGTCGATTCCATTTGAACTTACTTTATTTTAATTTAAAGTGCTAATAATTCATAGATTCAATTATACTCTTCTCGAATCTTAAATCGATATTTCTTGATCAAATCGTAGAAGGAATTACTTCAAATTATCCAGAATATTAATTCCAGAGTTGTCGTAGTTAAAAAAATAAAATGTCTATTTTTTTTACAGTCAAAATTATGCTTTCTCGTGTTCGTATCGTTCTGTCAAATTGTTTTTTTTTCTTTTGTATTTTTTTTTATTTTACATGTTGTATTTGGCTTTTTTTTTTTAATCCTATTGTATTTGAAAAGTATTTTAATCTTTTTCTATTATTACTAACTCTTTGGTCTTGGTTTTTTTTTTATCTCCAGATTTGTTTACTGTTAAAATGATAATAAGCAATACATGTGTAATAACGTGTAACCTCTTTTGTTTCAATCATTCTGATTTTCATTTTATGATTCAAGAGTTGAATATATATTTTTATTCTTTTACTCAATAAATTTGGAAATGACCAATAAAACCCCTTTAAATTTTCCCTTTTTAAATCTGGTTACTTTTCTCTGGTTTTCTCTTATTAATGTATTTCCACTTTTTTCACGCTTGTACTCTCCTCTTTACTTTTGATCTGTTTTATTCAATTCACTGAATAAGTTATAGTTAATATTTTCATCTTTTTTTTTAAACTCCATTCATTCATTAATAATATCTGAATTCTGTTTTTTTTTTAAATCATATTTGATAAGAACTTATTTTTTGCATTTTTTACCACTTTTTTTATTTTTTTCTTTTTTTTCCTTTTTCTTTTCTTTCAAGTTTTTTTTTACTAATTTGATCTTTTTATTTTATTTTAATATTTCATCTCATTATTGTTATTTTTTTTTGTGACGCACAAAATTTTCTATTATTCTTTTGTTCGTATTTTTTTTTTGTTTCCATGATTTTTTTGTTTGGATATTTGGTAAGAATTTTTCAAATTCTTAACACCTTTTCTGTATGTTAACCAATTTTATTTTTTTTATATTTACAGTTTTGTTTTTTTTTTTTGAACACATACTTTCCTCTTTCCTTTAATTTTCTCTTGTTGTGATTTTGTTCATAAATTATATTAGATAACATTTTTTTTACGCACCAAACTATTCGTTATTTTTTTTTTGTTTTTTTCCTTGTATTTGATAAGAAGTTCAATAAGAGCATTCCTTTGTGGATTTTACTCTTCAATTTTGTTTACCTTTTTTTCATTCAATTTATTTTTCGCTCCAAATTTATGAATCAATGTATTATTTATTATTAATTTTTGCGATTTCTTGTTCTTTTTATCATTTTTTCAAATCAAATTTTATTTGATAAGAATTTGATAAATTTCCAAATTATTATCACCTTTGTCTATTTTACACTTTTAATTTTATTTATTTATTTTATCTATTTTTGCCGGTTCTTTTTTTTCATCTCTGAACGATGCTGTGCATGACCAACCAAACAAATAAAATCACTTTAATTTTCCTCTTGCTTTTAATTCTGTCATATTTAGATTTTGTTTATGGTTTGCAATTAATTATAGTTTTTTTTTTTTGGTGATACACCAAACATTTCTTTCTTTTCGGCAATTTAACAAAAAAAAGTCTTGGTTCCTTTTTTTATCTCGTTCTTCTTATATTCGATAAGAACTTCAATAAGAACTGATTTTCTCAATGAAAATAACTCTTCGATTTTTGCTATTCTCTTCTTATTAATTTTGTGTTCTGTCGTGCTTCTCTTTTCTGTCACTTAATCAATTTGTGTATGAGCAACAATTTTTCATAAACACTTGAACTCTTCTCTTTCGTTTCGTTTTCTTGTATTCGATTGTATCAATAAGTTTAAGTAAACATTAACTTAAAGTTATTCACTTATTCATCACATTTTTTTTTAACTCGTACTTTTCGCCATTTTATTTTCAGCCATTTCTCTAAACAAAATTGTTTCCCTTTTTTTTATCAAATCTTTCGATTTTCATATTTTTACCACAGTCTTTTAAAAAGCTTTTTTTTTTTTTTGAGTGGACAACCAAAAATTTTCAAAACTACTTTTACTTTCATCTTTCATCAATTTTCTCTTATTTTGATCTTTTTTTTTTAAATGTTTTCATTGCATTCACTGTTTTTTTTTTTGTGACGTTTTCTATCTTTCTTGCATCGCAAAATATATTTGATAAGAACTTTTCCATTTTCCGAATTCTTATCACCTTTGTCTATTAAGCTTAGCTGCTATTTTTTTTTAATCATTTTGTCTGAGCCATTTCGTGAATGAGCATCAAACTTCCTATTTTCTTCATTCTCTTTTGTTGTGATTTTCTTTATAAATTGTATTGAATGTTTTAATCTTAATCTCTTATATTTACGCACCAAATATTCTTTTTCATTTTTTTTTATCTTTTTCCTTGTATTTGATAAGAACTTCAATAAGAGCTTATCTTCAACTATTTTTCCATTTTTTTATCCTCTTTCCTTGTATTTGATAAGAACTTCAATAAGAGCTTATCTCCTTTGTGGATCAACTTTTGTTTCCTTTTTCCATATGTGCTATTTTCTTTTTTTTTTCATGATTAGCGGTGATTGAGGGCATACGCTCCAACACCATATTGATTTAATATTCATTACCAGAAAGATTCAACTTGTTGAGGCATACAACAACATTTGTTTTGTACAGTTGAGGCGTTCGTCAAACTGTTTTTTTTTCTTCTTTTTATCATCAGTACAGTTGAGGCGTTCGTCAAACTGTTTTCTCTGTTTTATTGTCAGTGCAGTTGAGGCGTTCGTCAACTCATAACTATCTCACTCACTTACCCACCAACTGCGCCATGTAGTAAACACGTTTTTTTTTTAATTATTTTATTCTACACTGCGGCCATCTTGACGATGGAAACTGAAAATGTCGTCAAACGACCATTCACTGCAAATTTCCAAACCAGACTGAAGACCTGGCCCTGGCCACGATCATTCCAAGAGCGCACACACACAACCGACTCTCTCGTGTGCATCGCAGCAATCGATGACTTTGTCTTGTCGCGCGCTCTCTCTTTTTCTCAACGACGCTTCGCGTTGCGCAGCAGACAAGCGTGAGGCACTCACACTCAAACGGTCACTCACGCGTTGCTGGCTAATTTCACTCAGCAATCAACAACCGTCGAGTATCGACTCTAACATTTCAAACGGCCATACGTATATGTAGCATTTATGTTGCTTTGAATATTTCAATCGATGAAGTTATTTTGCTATATTGACTATCCTCGTCTTATTCTCTACAACAACAAAAAGAAAACCATTTTTGATTGATATAGGTTATGATTCTGAATCAAGATTTGAATGTTTTTTTTTCTAAAACGAACATGGCCGCCAAATGGCCACCGGGTGTGGCAGAAATCAGGAAACGTACCACGGTGCGGACATCTACTCGGACCACTACCTGATGGGAGCAAGCATGCTCTCAAAACTGTAGACAACTTAAAAAAAAACGACGACTTACGTATTTCAAATTCCCCAAGCAAAACATTCTGACCCAGGACAGTACAGAAATTCTCAGCACGAAGAGTGAAAATGTCAAATTTCAGACAAGGGACTCGTATTCGGGCTGTAGTGGATGAATTTGGATGATTCAAATTGCAAGAGGTGGGTTTTTGTCCTCTATCTGACCACCATAAAATATCTCTCTGGGGTTTAAACCGGTTCCGGGACAATCCAGATTGTTTGACGTATTTGTACCGATAAAAAATGAAATCAATGTATTTTTGTTGAACAAATACGGTTGAAACTTGTTCAATAGAGACTCTTACAACATAAGATAGCATTTTTTTAAATAGTTGTTTATAAACTAATGTTTTGATAAGTTTAACTTAAAACAAATAAATTTAACCAATTTTTATATAAACTCACAAAACAAAGTTATCAGAAGTTCCAAGTTGCCACAAACTGGTTAGAGGTACTTGTATTAAACACAGAAATAACATTTCACAAAAGAATTCACTTAAATCGATCGGATTTTGTTCTTTTATTAGGGGTACGGACAATGATTTGACCTCCTTTTTTTTACTTTTTTCAGTAAACTATTTTTGTAATTTTTTAAAATAAGTTTTTTACAATAACAGGATTTTAAAGAGGACATTCTGCCGCGTCGATTGATGTATAAAACTTGGTGCCAGCGGCTACATGACGAGAAGAAAGCAGCTTATCCCAGTCACGAAATATTCTAGCAGAGCTGGTTCTGCCAGAATCCTGCTAGAACGGTGACATATTTCTGCTAGAATGCTGTAAGAATGTCCAGCTCTGTGAGAACTCTGCTAGAATCCTGCTAGAACGTCGTGATTGGGATGTGGTAAAGCTGAATGCCGCAACTGATGAGAACGTGGCGCATTACAAACAAGCGCTAAAACAGCAGAGAACGGTCTTCAAGCTTAAGAAGCGCCTGCTGGAAGACCGCGATCGCGCCGAAATGGAGCAGCTGTTCCGGCAGAACGAGACGCGAAAGTTCTACGAGAAGGTTAACCATTCCCGCAAAGACTATGCGCCGCAAGCCAAAACTTGTCGGGACGCCGAGGGAAACCTTCGTATGGAGAAAGGCGAGGTGTTTGACAGGTGGCAGCAGTTCTTCAACGAGCACCTGAACGGCGATGTAGCGCATGGAGACGGCTTTGAAGTGAGAGCACGAGAGGCACGATATGTAACAGGACAGTCCAACTTCTTGCTTATGCGGACGACATTGATATTATAGCGAGAGACCTAGAGACGGTGAAGAGGGTTTACACCGCCTTGAAGATGCAACCAAGACAAATTGGATTGGCCATGAATACGACAAAAACAAAGTACATGAGAGGGAAGGGCTCAAAGGACGTTGGCCCCCAAGCTGTGGATGGCGATGCGCTGGAGGAGGTGATCGAATTCGTGTACTTGGGTTCGCTGGTAACGGCCGACAACGACACCAGCTTAGAGATCCGGGCTCGAGCGCAACGCGCCACGAAGCTGACCCTGTACAAGGCACTGATTAGACCGGTGGCCCTCTATGGCCATGAGACCTGGACGCTGCGGCAAGAGGACGAACAAGCCCTTGGAGTTTTCGAACGGACGGTAATGCGCAGCAGGAGCACAGCGTGCACGATGGGGAAATCGGATCGAGGCGGACCTAAGAAAGATCTGCAACCTAGGAGACTGGCGAGCTGCAGCCCAGAACCGAGCAACATGGAACAACCTTCTTGATACAGCACGGGCACCGCGTA
Organism: Culex quinquefasciatus; assembly: GCF_015732765.1. Classification (NCBI taxonomy): domain Eukaryota; kingdom Metazoa; phylum Arthropoda; class Insecta; order Diptera; family Culicidae; genus Culex; species Culex quinquefasciatus. The sequence goes on along the minus strand of NC_051862.1, from coordinate 93,616,547 downwards.
TGGTGTTCTAAGCTGATTGGTATGGTATGTATGGTTGTAAAACTGTTCCATATCCTTGGGCATGTGAAATTAATGAAAAATATCAACTTTTTTAACGATCACTTTATTTAATGTTATATTATTTATAATACAAATCAGTAAACAGACACTTTTCGGTAATTTTTCGATACACTCTTTACTAGCATCTTATTTTTGTTTTCAGAAAAGTTTTAGTTCATTATTGTAATGATACAGTGACAAGCGTTAGTTTTATTTACATTTAAATATAAATGCTTAAAATTAAAACTACAGAACTATTTTTACCAGTAGACTTAACAGATACACCTTTGTGATGACATTTTATTTTATTTTACTTTCATACTCTGTTCATAATTATTTGTGATATGTTATGAGAGAGATCAGATATTTTTATTCAACAATTACATTTAACATTGTACTTAAATTTATAATTACTTGAAATTAAGAATAATTACGAAATTATCGATAAACGTTTCACTTTGGCATACATTTTTCCCTAGCAGATTTTTAAAAGAAAAGAATAAAACGAATAGAATTCAAATTAAATACAAGAGTTACCTTAGGGCAACAAATCAAGAGTAGATATATAAGCAAGTGTTTCGCTTCAAATAGTTTAGGGAATAAAAGATAAATAAATAGAACATTATATTATTCTTAGAGTAGAAGTTAAATATTCTAACAATAAATTAAGGTCAGACAAAATAATAAAGTGTTTCACAAACATGAAAAAGTCCACATTCTTCTCAGCAGAATCGCCTCACAAAGAACACCACCAGCAAAAGTATCAGCGCCTTCGTGGTGGACAGCTTACGGGCTTCCGACGCCTGGTTGAACTCCATAAACAGGTGGTACGGACAGTGACTGGGTGGCTTCACGAACGCGTCGAACGTCGGATACTTGAAGATTTCCGCAGCCTGCGTGAAAGGAAGAAAGAACAATCATTTGGTTAGTTTCGGTTGAAGGTAGATTTTTTGACAGATTATTTAAATATATCAGAATAATTCAATGAATATGCGTACGAAGGTTAAACTTACCACTGAAATCGACTCGTTGGACACCCTGCAGAACGTCATGTGCTTCCCGGTGAGGATGCTCTGCTCGACGCGCCTCGTAAAGAGCGGTTCCTGCCAGGGCAGCTGGTTCAGGTGGGACAGGAACGTCCGATCGTGGAACTCGACGGGGTCGGAGATGATCAGCTTGTTGAGAATCGACTCCTTGTACAGAATGTCCTCCTCGTCCACGATGCTGTACTCTTTGGCGTTCTGCAGCGCCCGGATGGCGATCTGGTTCTGCTCGTCGTCCACGTCACCGCCGGGGGCAAAGTTGGGGAACACGGTCGTGGGGAGCAGGTCCAGGATGTTCCCGTTGTACAGAAACAGGTTCTCCACGTCGGTCATGTTCATCGAGTAGAACCCAAACACGCCAAACGTTTCGAAGAACTCCTTGACCGGGGTCATGCTGTAGCACCCGGCCAGGTCAATCTTCGGGTAGTACGTTATGAAAGAGAGGCACATCTCCTGCTTGGTGGAATACCCGCCGAGAGTGGGTCGCTTCCGGCCGATGGTCTGTGAAAGATGGAATGTTTAGTGATCTGAAATGCCACCTTCCTGACAATTCTTACCTCATACGCGCAATCCGTAATCAGATAGTCCCCGGGCAGCACCGAAGTCTCGTTCTCCAGCTGTCGGATCTGCTGGAAGTTGTGGTCGTAGTTGTCGTCCTCGACGATCCTCGGCAGTTCCTTGCCATCCCTAACATGTCTCAGCTTCATCTTCCTGCCAGCCACGTGCGAATGCAGAGCCGCTGACACAATGTTAATCCCGTTCTCCGGAAACACCGCTCCCGTACAGGAAGGTCCACAGATCCCCACATTCCGGTACAACTTCTGGCCCGGTGGAATCATCTCGGTGTCCGAAATAGAAACTCCGGAGATCATCATTCCGGCGTCGTGCTGCCGAACGTGGCGCGTGTAGTGCATTCGGAATCCGGAATGGTCCAGAACACGCTTCGCGCGCGGATTGTCGTAGTGAACCTCCAACATGTAGTACTTGGCACCGCCCTTGTTGCCGCCAATCGGGATCCCGATGTGTTCAGGCAGGAACTGACCGGAAGCGCCAATGCCCCACGTAGCTACCGGAGTGATGCACGAGTCCCAGTCGCGGGGTGTGAGCAGATTGCTGTTGCAAACAGCACCGCTACTCTTGACCCAAACGTCCCACGAGTTGGGGTCCGAACCTGGGTAGGAGTTGGGCGAGCACTCGAACAGGGTCATGTGGTGGACGAGGGGTTGCTTGGTGGAACTGAGTAATGAGGAAAATGTGTTTAATTATTTTTTAATATCAGATGTGGCAATACAAACTCACCTCTCCCGCGTCAAGATCGCCTCGTAGCCGACGATGTGATGCTTCTCGCGCAGCGTCGGTGCCTTCAGGATCTTGCACCAGTACAGCGTGTCCATGCTGGCGTCGATCGACACGTTCTTGACAGTGACGTCCCACTGGCGAATTTCGTGCCGCAGGGCCGGATCGGCGCTCTTTTTGAACATCGGTCCGAGGAAGTGAATTGATCGGGCGCCCCGATTCTTGCCGTGATCCTTCAACTCGCCGTGGACGGGGTCGCGATCGCCGTACGACCACAGGACCTTCATCGTGTCCACCTGGGGAAGAAATTGGGTTGAATGAGGTATTGTTTCATTTAACTTGTTCAAATTTGAAATAAAATACATTAAAAAACTAGTTTCATCAAATTCAGTAAATGTTCAACTTAATCCAGGGTCACCGTTTGCACTCTTCTGAGGCGCAAAGCCCCAGGTATTGAGAAGGATAATATATTGCACTCGAAACCAGGTATAGCGCAGGTGAATTTATTTCTCATAAACGTCTCCACATTTCAACCTTGCATGAAACTAAACGAATTGTACTCTTGGCCTCTACACTACACTACTAGTGCCACCAAAGTTAAAAGGTGTCCAACGGAACAAATGTGACCAGGTCTGAGCTATAAAGCTATGGAAGGTAGTCTCACCCTTAACTTTACCCAGGACGACCATTAATGTCATAATGTAATAGTTATGGCACCGCCATGTTCTATAAGCATGGACCGGAAGAAGGGAAAAATCCATGCGACTTAGTTTGAAGTCCTTATTCCTTAGACCAGTGCAAGCGAGACACAGACAGAGGGAGTGTGAGAGATGAGTAGTTTTATATTACATTTTTATACCATTTGGACGGATTCGCTTAAAGGACTGTTTATGTTATAATGTTTGAGCCGGGGCTGCTGGCCTGGCCTGGCAGTTGAAGCCATGATTACACCCCTTGGAGACACGTTCGTTGCATATTGGCGACGACGGCCAACGCGGGGTTTGTGCATGGACATTAGGAGTGACAATGAAAAATGACCCATCCTTTGCTTTGTCTTTTGCAGTTTAGCACTGCAGCAATAAATGGACCAGGATTTCCTTATAAAGTGTTGTGTTATGTCAACGTTTTAGGATCGTATTAAGGATGAAACGATAAATCAAGTTGTTTGCATTGCTGACATAAGAAAAGTTCGAAAATATTGATATTTCATCTCAAACTTGTACACAGCAAAAAATCCGATGGTAAAATCGCATGCAAAAGCATGCACATCACCTTCGTCAAAATAAACACTTAATATTACACACTGCATGCACAATTTTAACAAAAACAAAAAAAAAGTTGCAACCGACGGGATTCAAACCCAGCACCAACAGTGGCGCCTTAGCCCACTCGGCCATGAGACCGATGAAATGCTGTAAGGATAAACGCATATATGAGCTTGACATTTCGGTCAAGTAGGTTTCCCATACTGACGGGCTACATATTTTAGGGTGTAAAATTACATAAAATTGCAAAAAATAATGCAATATTTGATAAGTTGGCAACCACCGCACTCTGTTCGCCCCTACGACGCTCAAGCCCACTGGGCACACGCGGGCTGCTGCTGTTTGACAGCTGCACTTCCGCTACCAGTCTGTGACAAAACCAAACGAGAATACACGCTTTATTTTTCTTTCCGCTAAGTTAACCGCGTGTTTTATTCCGGCCTCCCCGAAACCTCTTTAGGTTGTGGGCCCAAGTCGCGTTTTTCGGTCTAACGGAAAAGTGCGCGGAATCGTCGGGCGTCATGACGGACGCAAAACCCGCTCCGGTGCAGGTGCCGATGTTGGACGAGTCCAACTTCAACCCGTGGCGGCTCCGCATGCTAGCATTCCTGGAGGAGCACGAGCTCTTGGAGTGTGTGCGGACGAGTGTGGGTGACGTGGCGGAACTGAAGGAGAAACCGGGAGAAAAGCCGGAGGAAAAGACGGCTCGGATGAAGCTGCTGGAAAAGCGCATCAAGAAGGACCGTCACTGCCGTTCGCAGTTGATGGCGCGGATCAGCGATGCGCAAATGGACCACCTGGAGGAGGACATGTCCCCGAAGGACATCTGGGACAAGCTGCACAACATCCACGCGCGGAAGAGCGTCGCGAGCCGGATGCGGATCCAACGGCAGATCGTGACGATGCGCTACGATGGGGGAAAGCTGCAGCAGCACTTCTTGCAGTTCGAGAAGTTGATCCGGGAGTATCGGTCCGCCGGCGCGAAGCTGGAGGAGATCGACGTGATTTGCCACCTGTTCATCTCGTTGGGATCAGCGTTCTCCGGTGCTGTGACAGCGCTGGAAACCATGTCGCAGGAGGACCTCAAGCTCGATTTCGTCAAGAACCGGCTCTTGGACGAAGAGACGAAGAAGGGCATTGAATCGCCCACCCCGTCCCAGAGCGATGCTGCGTTTCACGGGGCGAAGCCGCAGAAGAAGCAAAAGTGTTTCGGCTGCAACAAGGAGGGCCACCGGGTGGCCGACTGTCCCGAGAAGAAGAAGCCGCAGCAGAGCAAGAGGAAGCAGAAGTCGAAGGCGAACGTGGCGGATTCCGGCAGCAACCGGAAGGAAGTTTGCTTCGTGAGCGAGGCGAACCCCCAGCAGGCGCGGACGCGCTGGTTCATCGATTCCGGTGCGACGGACCATCTAGTGCGGGACAAGGAGCTGTTCTGTGAGCTGCATCGTCTGAAGAAGCCCATCGAGATCGCGGTGGCCAAGGACGGTGAAACGATCCAGGCGGAGCACTCCGGCACGGTAAAGGTGGTTGCGGTTGTGAACGGTAAGAGAGTGAACTGTACGATCAAAGACGCGTTGTACGTGCCAAAGTTGCGCTGCAATTTGTTTTCGGTGCTGCGCGTTGAACAAGCCGGGATGCGCGTCGTGTTCGAAGACGGGAAAGCGACAGTGTACAGTGGTTCCGGAATCGTCGCGTGTGCTACTGTGCAGAACAAGCTGTACGAAATGAACTTTCTGGCTCGGCACGGTACGGACGATTCTTCGCTGTTGACGTGCGGTCGCGTGCGGAAAGGGTTCGTTCTCTGGCACCGTCGTTTTGGACATTTGAACGAGCAAAGCCTCAAGTGTCTGGTGCAGAAGGAGATGGTATCCGGACTCGATCTCAGTACCGCCGGGACTGACGATACCGTCGTGTGTGAATCGTGCGTCGTCGGCAAGCAAACGCGGAAGCCTCATCCACCGCGTGAAGGCCGTCGATCGTCGCGAGTGCTCGAATTGGTACACACCGACGTGTGTGGTCCCGTTTCGCCGGAGGGACTCGACGGGATGAAGTATTTTGTGACGTTCATTGATGACTGGACCCATTTCGTGATGGTGTACCTGATTCGCTCGAAGGACGAGGTCATGGAGTGTTTCGAGGAGTACGAGGCCTTGGTGACGGCGAAGTTCGAGCGGCCGATCTCTCGGCTGAAGTGCGACAACGGCGGCGAGTACCGGAACAAGCGTTTCGAGGGGTTCTGCAAGCAAAGGGGATCCGGATGGAGCCTACTGTCCCCTACACGCCGGAGATGAACCCGTTGAGCGAGCGCATGAACCGGACGCTAGTCGAGAAGGCGCGGGCGATGCTTGCTGATGCTGGCGTCGACAAGAAGTTCTGGGGGGAAGCCATGCTGACGGCGGCCTACCTGACGAACCGAAGCCCGACCGCTGCTCTCGAGATGAAGAAAACGCCGTACGAGTTGTGGGAGTCCAAGAAGCCGGACGTATCGAACATTCGTGTTTTTGGCAGCGATGTGTTCGTCCACGTCCCGAAGGAGTTGCGCCGAAAGCTGGACGACAAGGCGTGGAAAGGAACGCTCGTCGGGTACTCACACAACGGGTATCGCGTCTGGGACCCCAAGAAACGGACGGTCGTCACGGCGCGCGACGTGGACTTCGTGGAGTCCGTCGCGGTGCAGCAGCAGGTCGCGCAACCCGACTCGCAGTTTGTGCCACTTGAATCCGATGAAGAGAGCTGCGTCGATGACGCGAGCTGTGCCACCGATGGAGACGAGACTTCGGAAGACGAGTTCAGCAGTGCTGCCGATGAACCCGAAGCTGAGGAAGCTGATGGCAGCGGCCGACCTCAAAGACCGAAGAACCCTCCCGCTTGGCACAAGGATTTCGAGGTTGAGTACGCCAGTTTTGCACTCAACGCGATGAACTTCATCGAGGACATCCCGAGTTCGGTCCCTGAGCTGAAAAAGCGGGACGATTGGCACGAGTGGAGAGCTGCGATGCAAGACGAGATGAACTCCATGAAGCGCAACAACGCCTGGACGCTGGTGAAGTTGCCTGCAGGACGCAAAGCCGTTACCTGCAAGTGGGTGTTCAAGGTGAAGCGGGGTGACGCTGAGAAACCGGACCGGTTCAAGGCGAGACTAGTCGCCAGAAGTTTCACACAGAAGCCCGGGTTCGACTACACCGAGACCTACTCTCCGGTGGCGAAGTTGGACACGCTGCGGGCGGTGTTGGCGCTGGCCAACGAGAATCGGATGTTCGTGCACCAGATGGACGTGAAGACCGCGTTCCTGAACGGTGAGTTAGCTGAAGAGATCTACATGACCCAGCCGGAAGAGTTTCAGCAGGGGAATGGTCTGGTCTGCAAGCTGAACCGTTCCATCTACGGGTTGAAGCAAGCGTCCCGGGCGTGGAACGACCGATTCCATGGCGTCATCAGCAAACTCGGATTCGTCCGGAGCGCCAACGACATGTGTCTCTACACCCGAGGAGCTGGAGACAAGAAGCTGATCCTGGTACTGTACGTCGACGACATCCTCCTGGCCGGAACGTCGTTGAAAGTGCTGGAAGCGGTCAAGCAGAAGCTAACCGAGGAGTTCGAGATGACGGACGAAGGTGAGATCAAGCAGTTCCTAGGAATGCGTTTTGAACGTGACAAGCTGAAAGGAGTTCTGAAGATCAGTCAGCGCGACTACTTCGATGGCCTCCTGAAGCGTTTCCGGATGGACGACTGCAAGCCGATCTCGACACCGATGGAGCACCGGCTGAGGCTGGTGAAAGGAGAGGAGAAGCAGAGAACGTCGAAGCCCTACCGTGAGCTGGTCGGTTGTCTGACGTACGCGTCCCTCACAACAAGACCGGATCTCGCTGCGGCCGTGAACTACTTCAGTCAATTCCAGTCTTGTCCGACGGATGAACACTGGGTCCATCTGAAGCGGATGCTGCGGTACATCAAGGGGACACTGGACGTCGGTCTGGTGTACAGCGACGCGGAAGTGTACAGCGACGCGGACTGGGCGAACGACACTACCGATCGTCGTTCGATCACGGGCTGCGTGGTGAAGCTGTTCGGATGTACTGTCGGCTGGTTGACGAGGAAGCAGCAGACGGTGTCTCTGTCGTCGACGGAGGCGGAGCTCGCGGCACTCTGCACGGCGGCGTGCCACACTCTGTGGATGATACGCGTGCTGGACGATCTGGGCAAGCCAGTGGACTGTCCCGTACCGATGTTCGAGGACAACCAGTCCACGATCAGGATTGCCGAGGATTCCCGAGACTGCAAGCGCCTGAAGCACGTGGACACCAAGTTCCACTTCCTGCGGGAGCTGGTGCAGCAGAGGACGATCGAGATCGAGTTCGTGCGCTCTGCGGAGCAACAAGCGGACATCATGACCAAGGGTCTACCGGCAGCTGTCTTCAAGGATCTTCGCGCCAAGCTGGGATTGGAGGAGACGTGCTGTGATTGAGCAGGGGTGATAAGTTGGCAACCACCGCACTCTGTTCGCCCCTACGACGCTCAAGCCCACTGGGCACACGCGGGCTGCTGCTGTTTGACAGCTGCACTTCCGCTACCAGTCTGTGACAAAACCAAACGAGAATACACGCTTTATTTTTCTTTCCGCTAAGTTAACCGCGTGTTTTATTCCGGCCTCCCCGAAACCTCTTTAATATTTATATTACACCCAGGCCTTTTACACGCAGCTGGATTACTACTTTTTTAGCTGTGTACAATAATTTATTATTTTTTGAAATATTTTACGATACGTCAAATAAAAGTAACACCAAACATCCTCAATTTTCTTCTAAAAATGTCAGTTTTACAATTGTGACTCTTTGAATCTCTGCATTCAGCTTTCAAATATGCGAGTTGTGGCACTCCCAACGAACCATTTCTGCGGTAAACTTGTCACAGTCAGCCTGGCCGTTTTATGAAAGGAAATGACTCTATGACCAAAGGAGTCATTTTGCATCAATCTTAAAATGATATGAATATCTGAATGATTTAACTACTTTGACAAAGTTGCGGAAAACTGTTCTGTTCCAGGAACTTTGCCATTGTTGAGGGGAATGAGAATCATTTTTTAAAACTTATTTGCAACAAAACATAAAACCTTATATAGTATTTTCATCGAGACAATAATTTTAGAACGTAAAGAATTTCGATATTCATTTCCATAAATTCAATCTTTTAATGTGTCTCAAAAATATTTCTGACAAAAACTGAAAGCTCTGAACAAAAAATAAATGGGAAACAACAAGTGTTGTGCAAAAACGAATAAGGAAGGATTCAAGTTTATATGCTGCATGAATAATTCTTTTAAAATAAGAAAAACTTTATTTCTTTAAGCTTTTTTTTATTGCAGCATTCATTAAAATTCTGTGAGTTTTGCACATTGATTGAAACATGGGCTGGGCAGTTCTTTTAAAATATGTTTGACCTAAGTTTAAAAACTTAATGTAAATTTCCACATTCATTCAAAACTAGCAGTTTCTGAAATATAAAAAAAAGATTTTCAGTTTATTAATCGTTTGAATTAGAGCGTCCAATTTCCCGTCCCAGGAAAAAAATCCCGGGAATTCCTGGGATTTCCCGAAAAAAAATATTCCCGAAATTAAAGTGGAAGTGTATACATTTTCTCAACTATTTGGCACCAATGTTTTAAAAACTTGCAAATGAACTTAGCGAGAGAACTTAACATGATTTTATTCATTTCAATTTACTGATCATATTGAACAAATCAGTTCGTCTGAAAATGTCATGTAAAGATTTATTTCAGATAACATTAATTTCTGACAACTGGGAATAGATCTTGCTTATTTGTTAAACAGAAATAATTACAGTACTTTGGAGTGAAAATTAACAATTTTAATTTTGGTAACCGTTTATAACGAAAATTGGTATTACAACATTACAAATTTTGTAAATCGACGTCGTCGTGCTATCTTGTCGCACCCGCCATTTCGACGTTCCGAGAAAAATGCGTTTTAATGTTTGACCTTGAATAAACAAAAACGAAAACACGCAATATTTGGCTGACCATTAGATGTATTCTTGTCCCGAAGTTTGGTTGAAGTTGGTTGCTGGAGTCCCGAGTTATAATTACAAATGTTTACGATAGTCTAACTTGTACGGGCGTCAAACGCGTTCTGACCTAGACAAGACAAGATTGAAATTACTTTCACATGTAAAGTGACAAAAATGAATGGAGTTTATTCGGATTTTGTTGAATATCTCAGGATTGAAATCGAATTTTGGGGATCTGTAAAGGTCAAAAGGTAAGGCATTGTGAGCTGCACAAAATGGCGCTCTTAACTCAATTTGGTCCAAAATGTACGTACGACAAGTTAGCACGACGGCGAAGAAATGGGGTATTTACCCCTTCCGGCCATGATTATAGTCGAGTTTTTTTCGTTTTTGTTAACCGCAAGGTTTTGCAAGAAGAATTTGTTAAATATCATTCGATAAATTTAATATGAAGTTAAATATTAATTAGGCATTGGAGCTACCAAAGTTGTGAGCAATTCTCTACCAAAACCGAAAATGGTCAACAACTAATGGTCCGATTTTCAATGCTAAAACATGAAACATTCGTGAAATGTTCCGATCTTTTCGAAAAAAATATATTGAAAAAAATTAAATCAAGACTAGCATTTTAAATGGGCGTAATATTCAATGTTTAGCCCTTTTAAAATGTTAATCTTGATTTAAAAATTTTCAAAATATTTTTTTTGAAAAGATCGGAAAATTTTACGAATGTTGCATGTTTCAACATTAGTTGCTGAGATATCGACATTAGAAAATGGTGGGTGGTTTGAGTGAGACTTAGAAAACTTCAATTTTCCTGTTTCTTTTTCCTTAATCCGCTGTATCTCAGCAACCAGAGGTCCAATCTTCAATGTCTATAGCAAATGGTCACTCATGGTCACTATTTTTAAAAATCGAAAAACTGCAAACATTTCGCTAAAATCAAACTTTCGGTGGCTATATCTTGAAAACAGAGCCCTTTATCAAAAAATGTGTAAAGTACTTTTCGATTGGAAATTTCAATTTTACATTAAAAACATACGTCAAATTTGTTTTTGCATAAAGTTTATTTTTTTTCCAAAAATTACTATTTTTTTTCTAAAATTCATAACTCGCGGCAGATTTGAGCATGAGCATGGTTGACTGCCAATGAGCTGCTACTCCGTTATTGACAGATCAGCTGAAGTTAAACAATGAATCAAAAATGATCAGTGGGAGCCAACCATCCGTTCACTGTTTAGCCTCTGAAGATCCCTACTTTATTAGTCAATACCGGTGCCCTCCCAAGAAGCCTGCAGTTCAACGAAAGGGAGGAATGTTAGTCCGATAGTTGAAGTTGCAGACTCATCAAGCACATAGTTTTTCGCTATATACTTGTTGATACCGCTTGAGACCGTTGAATCCACAGCATCTCCTTCAAGCATCACGTGATTAATATTTTTTTGGGTTAGTAGGATAAGGTATTAGCTTTTCGATGCCTCCCGAGCTACGAAGCTATGGGGAGGACTTTCATAACAGACCCGTCGACGAGCCTTCCGAGCAACGATGCTATGGAAGGTCTTTCTAGTTAGCACACAAAATCACTCACACACAGTTATTTTGCTCCACTATTAACTTGACGATACAAATTGTCAGTGCGTCTTTCGATCATTATATAGAAATGGCTTTTTCACCGCAAACAAATAAATTTAAACACAATCCACCCGACGCCGTGCCTTCCGATTAACGATGATATAGGAAGGGCTTTGAAAATCACAATACAATAAATTAAGACACACACAATTCACAACAAAAGGCACACAAAAATAATCACTTTTCACTCCGAATATTTTTTACACCACCTTTACAAATTATGCACTCACCCCATACGAACATCGACACAAAAGCACACAAAAAAATTAACCTGAATAATCACGACTTCGCGTCCCAACTTCCAGCGCACCAATCCATAACTCGCGGCAGATTTTTTAACTATGAAGTTCAAGTTTTTTCAAAAGTTTTTTTTCCCCTAAAACATATCAAAAAATCTCGAAAATAAAAAAATACGTATTTTGGGAAATTGAGTTTTTGTGAAAAAAAGTTGATTTAAAAATCTGCAAAAAAATTTTCCGTGTACCTATTTTTTTCTCAATAGTCCTCAACAATACCAACAACTTTGCCGAAGACACCAAATTGAAAAAAATGTAAAGCGATTTTATGGATTTGGAGCAAATATTAATTTTACTCACTGTGTAAACACTTTAATAAACAAATTACAATTTAATATTATAATTTTTTTAAACCTTCAATGGATTCTTCACAACATACATTTCTGATAGTTTTTGCATTCTTTTATGGCTTTAATAAAACTTAAAAAAATAGAGTTTTGAATATTATTTTTTGTGAGTATTGCTTTTCTTCAAATAACAAAATTTGAATTCTTACATTATCACTCAAGATTGAAATTCGTGAATGATAAAAAATCAATCTGTGAGTATTTGAAGAGAGTATGAAGTTCTTGAAAATATTCAAGGCGGGAATAAATCGAAAAAGGATGAGAAGCACTGAAGTATGTCTGAATAAACAAAAATCAATTTCTATTTCAAATAAGAAGATAATAGAAACACAAATTTTGTGTGTATTTTTGTATATAATGTTATGCAATCCAATATTTAAGCGTTCTTGCTAACGTTAGTAGAAAACAATATTTTAGTTAAAATATATTGAAATAAATCCAAACCAAAATAATGACACAATTATGTTTTTTTTCCTGATTTTCATAATATGAAATATAAACAAATTAAAATATGCTAAATAAAAAATATTGAGGTAATCAATTCCACAATACAGTTGGCATTCATCCTTGGATAGTTCAAACCAGAGCTTCATTATGCTGTTTTGCACGAACTTTGTTTGCACTAGTTAGGTTTCAAATAAGCTTGTTGATTAAAGCAATATTCTACGAGTGGGACAAACATTCCTCAACCCCCCCTAAACCCTTCCGCTTCCTCAATGTACTCGACGTCATTTTCATCCCCATTCATCCAGACCAAGAGGCCAAGCACACCAAGACGCTACTCGTTAAGCACTCCTATTCGTCGCGCTATTTCCCGGGATTGGGAGACTTTCTTCCCTCTTTCGAGGATGCATGGTGACTTTTCTCGCACGGTGCCAGAGTTTATTTTCCCTGGCGCGTAATTCAATTGTGGGACGGTGGCAACTTCTGGAATTCTTCTGCGATCGAGACCAACCAGCTGGAATCAGAGAGAGAGCATAGAGAGGAAGCAAACCAGGAAACCGGAACTTGCTCAAGCGTGGGATCAAAAGTTTCAGCTCAAGAAATCACTTTCACGCGGACTAGAATTGGACCAAGTTTCTTTGCGCGAGTGATTCCTGTACATTCCGGAGTTTACGCTTGGATGGGTGTGAAGGCTTGAACAATACAGGGAACGTTTCCGGCTTCTTGTTTCGTTCCTTGGCCAAATAAGGGCGGAGATGTATAATAATTCAAAAGTTAATGAAGTAGTAGTTTGAGTTCAAACGTATGTTTATTTTATATCAGATTTAATGTGTAAATTTTATTATATCCCCGAGATTTGTGGTATATCAACCATATGAGGATCGGTAAGAGCAAAATTTAATTTAATGTTTAAAGTAAACAAATACAAAAATCATCACTTTTTTCGTTCATGATTTGATTATTCAAAGTCTAATACAAACCTTCGGATGATCTAAATTTAATTTTACATTTAAAAATAAAGTTAAAGGATTGAGATTTTTAATTACAGTTTTCGAAAATCATGTTTTTTTTTAAAATGAACCAACTTGTACCATGAATCAAAAGATTGGGGTTTTATTTGCGCAATTCAGTTTCTTGCGAGAAAAATCAAAATGAAAATTACATTGTTTATGGATCCCCCCTGACCAAAATTAGGAAAAAATCTGAGGATGGTGGGGTCCCACCTTGCCCAACCCTGTGAACGCTAGTGGGAGGAACTTATGGTGCAAAATGTGTTCTTTGGTCATAGAAAAAGTATTATTTTGCCTGAGCCACTGAGGAAAGGCTATAATTAGGCTTAGTGATTTTACACGCTCGAAAATTGCTAATTTCACGGGGACCTCAATTTCAAAACACCAAATTTCATGCAAATTTTGCGGAACTTGAAAAATGTTAAAAAAGCTCTGAAAATCCTATGTTTAAATCACAGAAACTACTTTTTATGCTTCATTATATATTATTCTTCGATAAACTAAAAAAATCTTCACTAAATTTGAATGCGACACATAAAAAAATCTTCCAATTTAAAAAAAAATTCCCCTGGTTTATGGATGGGCACGCGTATTCTTATTTACTGAACTACTCTTTTAATAATTCGACTAATAAAGCTAAAATGTTTTCGCTTATTTGCCTCTGTTATATCATTTTACATTTTATTGAATTTCATATCAAAGCAAGACTTAACAATCTTTTCTAATCAAATTGAGTAAAATAAATTGAATTTTCTGCGACATTTAGCCTATTAAACATATTTTTAAGGGTTTTAGCTCACTTTCCAAAAACTAAATTTAAAATCAATTCGCAAATATAATATTTTTTTTAACAAAATCGATATTTTTATTGTAAATGAGAAAAGAAAACTAAAAAAGTAGTATTTTTTAACTTTCACGTGAATCATCCACCCAAATAAACAAATATCGTTACAATTAAACAGGCCAAAACAAATTTATGTGTTTTTAAAATCCAAAGATAAAAAATACTCTTCATTTTATTTTGAATAAAACAAAACATGATTCTTTTAATTTCTTCCAAAATTATACCTTTCAAATAAAATAGCAGTAAAAATTTTAATACGGCGAATGCAAATTTTACTAAATTTAGTTAGTTTCTAAAAAAACTCAAAAATCTGAACATTTCTTCAAATGGTTCATATCAACTTGACATACATATATATTCAAGCTTTTTTATTGAAAACTAAAAAAAATATATTAAATAGTCTATTTGGATGAAATATTTATTAAGTTGTTATTTAAAAAAAAATATTTGGGAAAATTGATAAATTTCACGAATTTCACGCCGTGTACGAAATCGTCAAAAATCACACGAGGGTGTTCACTCGCTTAATTTTACAGTAGCTCATAAGATTACTTTTATTCCTTTTTGAGATTGATAAATTATTTTGAGAAAAATCGTCACATTTTCACACAAACATAAAATTTTACGGGATTTCATGGAAAATTCAAATTTCGCGGATTTCACGCTATCTGCGAAATCGTGAAATTTCACTAACCCTAAATATTACATTCAATATTATTAATATATAGTTGAAATCGGCCGATTTTGTAGAGAATTGCTCAATATTCTTCATCATACTGGTCATGTCTGTAAAATATCACCTCTTTCTTAAGGGGTTACATACATGTAGAAAATCACAAAATTTCATATTACAGAAAATTTATTAAATCCACTTAAAAGATGATTTTCAATCACTCCTAAAAGTTTCATGAAGATATTTCATGATTTAAATGAGTTAGAGACGATATAAGCTCAGAATTTTGCCATGCGCAAAACCAACTGTCTAACTTTCTGAGCGTTTTTCTCTGAACACCAAGTTGATTTACGGGTGCCACGATATCTCGAGATGGGATTGACCAAATTGGCTGAAATTTTGGGTGAAGACTCCCAAGACATGTCCCGTGTGCATGACGAAGCCCGATTTTAAAATTTTGAATTTTCAAAAAATACAAAAATCAAAAACTGGCGATTTTTTATATGAAAAACTGAAAAATATTTTTATCTTTTTTTAAATAAACTTTTTGAAAATCGGCCTTCGTCATGCACACGGGATCGGTTTAACGAGTCTTTACCAAAATTTTGAGCCGATTTGGTCGAAGCAATGTTGATATATCGTGGCACCCGTTTTCTGAAACTGCTAACTTCAAATAGCTATATTTCAGCAATGATACAACCAAATGTCTTCAAATTTGTTTTGTTAATAGATGAAAATGTATATTTTAATGCCCTGAAAACAGATTTTGAAAAAGTTTAATTGTGTGCTCAAACCGACCTCTGACATTTTTGCCGATTTACATGTATGTAACCCCTTAAATATTTCTTCAAATTTCGTTTTTTAAGTTCTTTCCAAAAAATATTTAAAAGTACCTTACTTAACAGTAAACAAATCTAGCTATATGTTTTTTTATAGGAAAAATATTGCCCTTATCAAATCCAGAATTAGTCATTTATCAAGGCAAAAATGGGAAAAACAACATTTTTCACTAATACCGCGATACTTTTCACCTGTCGAATGCAACCCGGAGCGATAAAATCGATTGAAAGTTGTTTTTTGTTGTTGAAAATGTGGGTTTGTGAAAATCGACGAAAATTTACGTTTTTTGGGCCCCTTATCACGGCGTAGGCCATCTTAATGATCAAACAAAAAATACAGGTCAAATTATTTCGGCCGAGGTCCTATTTTGAGTTTGATCGGAGAAATCGTGCTGTTTCCGTATGGAATTACTGATACAAAAAGAAGTTCATTACGGATTCTGTTGGAATTATCCAAAACATCTCTAGAGTAATAACTACCAATAAATAAATTTTCCTTTCAGATTTGTTGTTCACTTGTTGTTCACCACTTATTACCTAACACCCATGGGGAGCAACGCAAGAGAAAACTCTTCCACCCACCCCGGCCCAAACTTGGCGACGAAACTTACCCCAATAATCACATCGTGCGGATCGCACGTCTCGAGCGCCCGCCGGAACGTGACGGTGGTGTGCGTCAGGTTCTGGTATCCGCTTTCCACGTGGTAATTCTGGGTGTCGTCCTGAACCGGCGCTCGGCGACCGTCCTTGCCACCGTGGCAGTCCTACAAGAAAAAGAAGAAGAAAAGACAAAGTCAGCATTATAAGAAACCAAAATCGTCGTTAGCCGGCGTGAAATATGATTACCGAGACCGAAAATTTCGGGGAGAAATCACACAAATTACATATCCGACAGGTGTTTGCTTTCCGAACAGGACACGTGTAATGTGCTGTTGGTGGTTGTGTGTATGTGCGGTGTTCCGCACACAGGATGCAATTTCATGCCGGCGAGAAGGACCAACCAAGCTGGGACATCTGTTGTTTGTCCGTTTTTTTTTTGTGTGGGGACCTGCTGATGATGTTTGTGCGTACAGGCAAAATGCTTAAAAATAGTAACGGTAATTTCCTGCTTTTTATTACATTTGGATTGTTCGGTTTCCGTTTAGACCGTTAAAGATTCTTTTTTAAAGATATTTTGTGCTTGAAAAGTTGTAGTTTAAAATAGTAAGATTGAAAGATTTGATACATTTAGAAGATTTGGAGTGTTGATCAATCGATGCTTTGAATATCACGGAGTCACAATAAATCTCAATTTTTCGTGACATTTTGACACAATCGAAACAACGAAATCAAAATTCCCACGCTGCCGGCACCCCGCACACAAACAACCATTGCATGCAAATTGGGTTGACCGCAGTTGTGGGAGTGTCGAGCCATAGTGTGGTTGAAAGGACTGCAAACAATGATTTGCATATCGTCACCTTCACCTGTTTGCCTGGTTGGTCTTTTTGTGTTATGCCAATTCAACGAATTTTCATGCATTTTTTAAATATTTATTTCATGCTGTATTTGAGCACTGGAGAGATTTTGACAATTCCAAACTCAATTATAGAATTGAAACTTCAAATAAAACTAAGCCAACCACATAATCCGCTCAAACGGAAATTGCTCAGACATTCCATTAGGGATTCGTCAGTGGCTCTCAGGAATTTTAATATCAATAATGGTAGGCAAAAATCAATTATAACTTCATCCTGAGACAGCAGCGGCAGTGACGCCGTTACCGGCTTTCGAAGATTTACCTGAGCAAAATCTATATACAGACAGTGTAAATATAGCGAAGCAACCGTTCCGATAAAGACCTCCAGCCGGATCCACCCCCGGGATTCAGAGCCGATCCATCATCCTTGATTCTTAACGACTGCATCACTGCTGCCAACGCTCTGCCGCTTCAAATTAAATCTACCATCCGCCTCTACACTTCCACAGTCCTCACCTGTTTTTAGCACGACTACGGTATTCATTGGCGAAAATCAAATAGACGTTCTCAGACGCAGAAGGATGAGCAAAATCATGGAGCTGGATTGAACACTGAGTATGACGCTCCTTCTTTTCTATCATCTCCAAAAGATCTTCAGTGGTCTTGAATATCGCTCTCCGGTGTAAACCAGGATCCGAGAAAGGCGGGCACTACATCAAACTCTCGCCTCTAAAACCATTCTGTTTTACCCATCAAGGTGAATCCCGTACCGAAATGTGCCCAGAGCAGCAACTATCACACGAGGAGGCATCCATCAATTACGTCACCGATTGTGCCAACATGATTAAACATTTCATCCATCACTGGACTCTTATTGTTGGTAATTTAAAATAAATTTGAGTGACATGATAGCGACTGCTGACGCAAGAACCAGTTTATTTTTATCTCTATTAGACAAGAGCACATTCAAGCTCATGCAACAAATCTTACTCACTAGTAAATCTAGGGGAAATATACCCATTTTAAGCCTAATAAGCGGTCGTGTGTGAATGATGATGGATTATCTGGAGTGTTCCTTTAAATTTACTAAAACCAAGTCACTAACGAGTAGAGCAACTTTTCGTGAACATTTCTGTTTATTTTCACTTTTACTAAAAGTTATTCTATTCCTTTTATAAGCAGAGCTTCTTCCAGAGCTCTTTTGGGTCTGCTTAGTGCTGCCAAAATTGATAAAATTTTAAGCGAACACTCACGAAAAGTAGCATTTATAGAGAAAATTTCTTGGCATCACTGGCTCACTCCAACAGGCGCTGCTAGTGGTGTTGGTGGCCACCCTTTGTTCTTTATTTGCCTTCGCTTCTCGCTCGGTTTTGTTCAGCCTACGATTGGAATGGGTCGTAAAAATTCAAACGTCAAAACACTTGGCGCGTTTGTTTTTTTTATGGCGCTTGCTTATTATTTACATGTTTTTGGATTATTTTTCATGTAAGTGACTAACTAATGTTCAAAAGAACATGTTGCCGGTAGTTGGAAGCAATTTCATATCTTAAGCGCTTTGAAAACGTTAGCGCAAGGTAAAAGATATTGATGGCGACTCTCATCTTGCGTGTGGATGTGTGTGCCACCAAAATGATGAGAAATGGTCTCGCAAAATAGAAATTATGATCAAAAGTGCATTAAATTTGATCTTTTTGGCCAGTAAATGGTATAAATTTGCGTGCTTACTTGAGGCGGTGCTATTGCTGGTAAGTTTATAGCCTAAATAGTATTTTTGGAGCTTTTTTTTATTGCATCAAACTCTCCATATGACGAAGATATTTGATTAGAAAGGGTATATTTCCCCTAGTTGAAAGAAAGCATTGACAAGCAATATTGAAAAAAAAAAAAACTAGAAAAACTGATTGCAAAAGGCTTGATTGTGAGAGAAAGCAAAGTTGCCCACAAGAACGTCAGATTTGCAATACTGCACTCCACACCAGTGCACTGGAGCAGAAAGGAGCTTCTGCTCTCAAGAGCATAAGAATGTCAGCACTGTAGCCAAAGAAAGCTCTCAATCTTACATTTGTTTTATTTTCTCTGAAACTTCGCTTCGCTTTGAGATGGTGATTTTAGCGGATTGCATGCTGGATTTCGTCATGTTTAAGTGATGATTATTCAAGTCCTAGTTATCTAGGAATTCGTCGCCGTCGTGCTAACTTGTCGTACGTGCATTTTGGGCCAAATTGAGTTAAAAACGCCATTTTGTGCAGCTCACAATGCCTCACCTTTTGACCTTAACAGATCCCCAAAGTTCGATTTCAATCCTGAGATATTCAATAAAAACCGAAAATACTCCGTGCATTGTTGCTGCGTTTCATATGCAAGAAGTTACATTCTTCTCGTGCTATCTTCACACATTGATATAAATGCGACAATTGGCCAAAGAGATTTCAGGTCAGAACGAGTTTGACACAGGAACGAGCTCGACTACCGTAAACATTTTCAGTTATAACTCAAATTCAACCAAAATTCAGGACGTTGCACAGAATAACCAACCAAACAAAACGAGTTTGTTGTTGTTTACATCGCGTGCTCTCGTTTTTGTTTATTCAAGGTCAAACATTTATTTCGAACGTCAAAAAGCGACGTCACGGGTCCCCCACAGACCGTTATTATGAAGAAAAAAAATTCCACCCAAACCAATTGGACATGGTTCCTGGGACCATTCTGCACCTCTGGGCCGAGTTTCAAAATATTTGCCGGCAGAAATTTCGAATACGGTCAGTTTTAGTGTTTTGAGTAGAAATTAAAGTGAAATCTCATGTAAAATGCGTAGAAAAAGATCAAAGTTTCAATGTTTTAACTCCAAAACATTACTGGTTATGGTTTTAAATTGTATTAACATGTAGCAGAATGATATAATGATTTACAGCTCTGACTTAGCCGGATTAAGCCTGAGTGAAGTGACTTAAGTATATTATTTACAAGTTTATGCCTTAATATAAAAAAAACTCCTACATCAAGTGATTTTAAGTCAAGGAAAACTAGATTGCACAAAAATAACTTAAAATGGGGTGACTTTGAGCCAAGGGGTGACATTGTACCAATAAACGCATAAAGAATGCATTGATAAGCTTGAATTTTATGTTAATTTATTTATTTGTAGACGGATTAATTTGGTCTATTTATGTTCCCACAAAGTAATTTGATGTTATTGCTACGCTAATCTGCTTATTCTGTTTGAATAAAGCCTGTTGATTCATAATTAAATTAATTAAAATAAATTTAAAATCTCCTGGAATCCTCCAAATTTGAAAATGATACTCACATTTTTCAGTTCTAAATCAATTCCTACTAAAATCAATTAAAACAATCAAAATATTAAGGAAATACATTTTGTGACGTGGCAAGTTTGTGACATTGCAATAATAATAAAATTGTTTTTTTTTGGTTTTAAATCGTTTACAAATTTCAACCTTACGAATGAAATCCGGAGAGTACTCCAGCTATCATTTAGCTCTTATATTTTTGTTGTCTTGTGTAATGATTATACTTAGCAAAAGTTTAATGACACAACTTCCCACAGGATTAATATTTCAAACCAACCAATTATTTTTCAACATTTCAGTTAACGTCATAAAATAACATTTATAATTGATTTAATTAATGTTGATACACTCATAGTTAGAATTCAATAGAACATATTGTTGATCATCAAGAACGTTCACTAATAATGTATACAACAAAACAAATCATACTTCTGCCCAATGTGAAAACACAATAAATTTGTTAACAAGCTTGGCATATCTTATGGAAATATGAAAATAGTACAGTTAAATATCAAATCAAATCAATTTGTTCGCTCTACAACATTACCAGCCAAACCGGGGTGAGAGGCAACCACGTTTAACATTCTACCACCGAACCCGGTATAGTCAAGTATGTACAGGCGAAGTAAGTTTTCAATGTGACTTGTGTCCTAAAACTCTTGTTGGGGTCAAACGGCTTATGAACGGCTTATGAAACTAAAACTTTAGGTATTTTTTTCAGTGTTTCGTACTTATTGAACTTTTAATGGCAGAGGACAACATCTAAGAACAATATTTGCAACGATTATACTTTGCAATTCAAGCTATCTGGCTATTATAAAATCGTAAAATTTGGTACAATGTCACCCCTTGGCTCAAAGTCACCCCACTTTAAGTTATTTTTGTGCAATCTAGTTTTCCTTGACTTAAAATCACTTGATGTAGTAGTTTTTTTTTTATATTAAGGCATAAACTTGTAAATAATATACTTAAGTCACTTCACTTAGGCTTAATCCGGCTAAGTCAGAGCTGTAAATCGTTTTTATATCATTCTACTACATGTTAATACAATTTAAAACCATAACCAGTAATGTTTTGGAGTTAAAACATTGAAACTTTGATCTTTTCCTACGCATTTTACTTGTGATTTCACCTTAATTTCTACTCGAAACACTAAAACTGACCGTATTCGAAATTTCTGCCGGCAAATATTTTGAAACTCGGCCCAGAGGTGCAGAATGGTCCCAGGAACCATGTCCAATCATTGGTTTGGGTGGAATTTTTTTTTTTCATAATAACGGTCTGTGGGGGACCCGTGGACGTACGACAAGTTAGCACGACGGCGTCGAATTGATAGTTGGGAGCTGGGTGCAGAATAGTTGTCCGCAAAGCGGCCTCAATTTAGAACTGTCAAAGCGGAACCAATTTACTGTTCGCATAATTATACCAAGAAGTGGCAAGTATTGTGATCGATCTATAATTTATTTAGTCAGGAATAAAAAAAAAATTGATGGCTATTGAGGTATTCAAAGTCAAAACATCTTAATAAGAGGGTTGAAATCGAGATTGGCATAATTCGTCGCTAAAATTTTATAATCGCTATGTCTCACGCAAAACCTATGTTTATGACGCTCTTTTAAATGTTAGCGACGAATTATCAATAACTATGAATAGTACTTTCCCAATAATATTGGATAATCCTACTCCGATATTATCACTACACATCAAAGATACATAATCTCGGAACTTCCATTCGGTTACTCTTCTGATTCACGAAATTCCACCCACATTTGACACAATTTTTCATCACGTGGAAAACAGAAAAGGCCTCTTTTGGCCGCCTATCGTTCAGTCTACGAAGAAAAAAATGCGAAGCACTTAATTTTTCATCGAAAACATCAACATCAACAGATCCAAAATGTTTCATAATAATTCACTTCAGCAGCAAAAAATATGTCACGCTTGAGCTTGAACATAGCCTTCTACTTTGTTTATGTTTACAGCTGTAGTGCAGTTGTATTAGTGGGGAGCAGTGGGGAGCTTTCGAAAATCACGTTACGCATTCTGTCTTTTCAGCACCCAGGTTGGGAGTAGAACCAGTTCCACTTGAGCCAGATTCTCAACACCATGTTTATATCAACACCGTTCTTTAATTACCACTTTTTCAACAGGATAAGGGAAAATCTCCTCGATATCCTCAAGCAACAACGGATAAACAACATTCATATGATTTTTTAAGCTACTAGTAAAGTTTGAATAACACGTAAAATCTCAACCTTAAATCTTCAAATCCTGTTCGTCATTTACGAACCACCCCTACAAACCCGTGGGAACCAAATGCCCCCAAGGAAGCGTCTGAACTCATCCCCCAGTTCCCGTACCTTGAGATGGGATGAACCGGAACTCTTACTGCTACCTCCACCGTAGCCGTCAAGGATTTCAACCGGTTGGTGTTTTCCCCCATCAGAGCCGTGTGTATTTACACACACACACACCAACATCACTGGAGAGTGTTAGATGATGGGAAATCGGTAGCAGTGGAAGCTTCATTATTTTTCTACAAGACGAGATGAAGAGATTTTCCACTTGATCGAGTCCCGGACTCGATTTATTTTTTTTTTCTCCTGCAGTTTCCTTTTCGCCCCATCAGCTTTATTATTTAGCGCCCAAGAGGGTTATCAACGGAGAAAGAGAGAAAGAGTCCTTGAGGCGTTCACCACAATGGTTTGGAAAGTTTGAGTAATGAAATTTCCATAGTGGTAAAATCGGTTTAAAAACCGCGAACCCTCTTTGACTCTTCGATATCTGAATCAATAAAAAAGCGATACTTATCGATGGTATTGAAAAAAATTGCGCAAAAAAGTTTCGTCGCTAGACTACACTTTGGGCAATAACTTTGCCGTCGAACGACAAAAATTCCCCGTAAAACTTTGCCCTCATGAATCAAACCGGCGTTTTTTTCTTATCAGCGAACGACCATCGTTTAAAATTCGACTTTTTGTCTGCAAAGTTGTGCCACTGCTAAATGCATTTTATTGAAAACAAATTGCGAAACTATTTGAGTTTGCTTTGCAAGCGGTGTACTTTTGCTGTTCAGGGGGGAGCGTGTTATTTCTGTATCGAATTACACACTTGTTACGACTAATCTGCCAAGAAATGATGACATAAGAAGGAAAGATATTTTGATTGACATCTGGAAGCTTACGGCTTGGGGCGTTTGATGACGTTAATTGGATCGGACGATTTCTTCGCAGGCATTATGAGAGCTAATGCTTGGTTGTTTATTTGTGATATTGAGGATTTTGCTTTGCAACATCTTCAGTTACTTGCACATTATGAAATGAGTCATTGATGGTTTCTGTATTCAATATATTTAATAAGTTGTCAGGTGTATACCTGGGACCCTTTTGTATCGCTCTAAACGCTTTGGAAAACTTTTCAACTATTCTGGAATCACATTTATGATTCATATGTAGTGATGTCCCTGGAAATCCCTATGAACTATTTTTGACCACTTTTAAGATATGCGGGGTACTCTAAAACTCTCAGGAATGAACCATAGTCGTGACCTCGGCAGAGTAACATCTGTATTGCAATACACTTTGGGCGACCTAGAATATCCCAAATGTGGTCCAAAGAGTTAATAATGATGCCATCACTGAATGTGAACCTCCATCAAAATCATAGTAGAAGTGTGTTGCTACGGTGGTAAACCCCAAGAAAAGTGTCAAGCTAAGTTTCAAAAATTTTAACCAGCTTCAAGTTCTGTTTCATTTTATCACTTTGCCTGAATGTTTGAAAAAAATCTCGAAATTGAATTTGGTAGCAGTTTCTTTTACAGTTAAAAAAATGTTAAACTAAAAACATTCAAGTTATTCTTTTTAGAACATATTTTGACGATTTTACTTGTTTCATGTGACTTTGCAAATGTTAAAAATAGTATTTCTTGGTTCTACTTTGGCCGTGTTTGTATGTCAAAATAAGCAAGCAGATTTTGTGTGTGTCTCAAACTATAAAATTTTGACACGCTTTGTTGCGCTAATGGGATAAGTTCATGCTAAACAATGTGAAGACCCTCAAAACTCGAAAAAGTGGCTGGAAAAATATGAAAATTTCCAATGGCCAAAAGCTGATGAATGTTGTTTGTAGAATAGGTCTAAAACTACCAATAAAAAAACTAAACAATATAATTACTAGGATGTAACAAAAACGACTTTTGGCGGCCATTCATGGGTTTGTTTCGGTGGGCATACTGAGCCCAAATCCAAAATACGAGCTTGATTTGACGTTACAGGATCGCTTTGCATTTGAATTTTAAATGGGATTTAACCCGTAAAAAGACAATATTTCAAAAATATCACTTTGGCCACTGAAGCACTTATTTTCAACATCACTAGCCAAAGTACCGCAAAAATTGTCATTTTTGAAACACAGAAAAAAGTAGAATTTTGGAATGTTGAAACTTTGGTAGGTTGAATATACCTCTTTTTTAAGTAATTTTAGGCCGTTGCAAATATTTTTTGTAGTTTATGTCCCTCGGCTCTGACCAAAGTCGAGGGGAAGGCAAAAAAAAAATATAAAAATTGAAATTACAAGCCTAGGTTTCAACATTTGGATGAAAAAAGTGCTTTAAAATGCATTTTACAGGCGTACAGTTGCCTTCCAATCATTAGTTTTACAAATATCAAGGTATTGACGGAATATTTTTTTTCACAAAAAAAAAACTTTTCGTGGGACTATATATTGGTATTTTATGAAAATTTAAAAATGTTTTCAAAGGAGTTCAAACATGCTAAATATGATTATAAACGCGGGAAAATGTATTTTAACTGGTTTTCAGTTGATTAAACTTTAATTTTCATTAAAATTTTGAAGTTTTTCGAAAAATTATAATTTTTGTCAGACCAACTTTGAAGGGGGAATAATCTTTGCAACGGCCTTACATAGAAAATTTGTAAAAATGTCGACTTGATGAAAATTCACCAAAATCGAGAATAAAAAATGGGTTTAGAGTCGCCACCATAGTAAAACCCAAATGAATATAATCAGCCAGTACGAGGTTTGTTTCAACAAAAATTTGGTTGAATATAATCAACGCCGATTTTTCGTTGAAACAAACCTTAATTTTTTCAATTCCACAAAAATCTTTTGTTGTTTTGAAAAAGTTGCTTTGACGTTTAGCGTTGATTGAACAAAAATCTTGATTTTCAAATCAACAAAATGTTTTGTTGATTCAAATACGCTTTATTTTTCTGCGTGTGAGTAAATAATTTCAATGGAAAGTATCGACTAAGGAAAAAAATGTGTTCAAGCATATCGACGGTAACATTTCAAATAGCATCATATACAAAGGGTTTGTTCAAATATTACGTCCAGAGATTTTCGGGATTTCAGACCCCCCTCCCCCTGTCACGCACTTTTCCTATACCTTTAACATGGGCTGTCACAAACCCCAGACCCCCCCCCCCCCTCCCCTATTCATGGACGTAATTTTTGAACGAACCCAAACCATTCGTTTTGAGAAAGACGCATTCGAAAGTAGAGCATAATTTTTCAATTCCCATTTTAACATAAAAGCAAATGAAGATAGTATAATGATAACAAACGATATTTTATTTTTTGATCATTCATATTCAATAAAACTTTATTTAAGTCATTATATTTAAGAAAAAAAAAACATGTCATGGAACATGTCATTTTATGGGAAATTTAATGTACTTTTCGAATCTACATTGACCCAGAAGGGTAATTTTTTCATTTATAACAAAATTTTTCATTTTAAAATTTAGTGTTTTTTCAGACTTTGCAGGGTTATTTTTTAAAGTGTAACAATGTTCTACAAAGTTGTAGAGCAGACAATTACAAAAATTTTGATATATAGACATAAGGTGTTTGCTTGTAAACATTACGAGTTATCGCGATTTTACGAAAAAAAGTTTTGAAAAAGTTGGTCGTCATCGATCATGGCCGTTCATGGTCACCCGCGACAGACACGGACGACGAAACAAAGAGAAACGCAAAAAGTAACTTTTTCCAAACTCGTGATGTTTATGAGCAAACCCCTTATGTCTATATATCAATTATTTTGTAATTGTCTGCTCTACAACTTTGCAGAACATTATTACACTCTAAAAAATAACCCTGCAAAGTTAGAAAAACACGAAATTTTTAAAATGAAAAATGTTGTTCTAAATGAAAAAATGACCCTTCTGGGTCAATGTAGATTCGAAAAGTACATTAAATTTCCCATAAAATGACTTGTTTCAAAAAATTTTATAGTCGAGTAACGGAAAATGGGAGGATTTTTAAAACTTTTTTAGTGTTTTTTTTCGATGAAAAATACGTTTTTTCGGAATTCTGAGTATGCCATCAAATCGGGCGTCCAATTTTACATAAAAGTTCCTTCGACACCAAATTTCTATCTCATCACCGTTTCAGGCTGCAAATTATTGAAAAACACCTCTTTTTTTGCATGTTCAAAAATGGAAGGGGTCGTACCGCCCCTCCGTCACGAGATATCAAAAAACGGACCTCGGATTCGTGATCAGGGAGAAAAGTTACCCCTTAGGACAAAGTTTCACGCAAATCGAAGAGGGGTCGGCGCAACTTTTCCCGATTTCGTGTGAGTTGGTAGAGAATTACCCTTATGCTTTTTTTTCTTTTTTTTCGTCGCAAGGTTCATGTAGTCTTTTATTTGACAGTTTGACAGGACTATACAAACAAGCACTGCTGTTGCCAGCGCTTTATTTATAATCATTATTTAACCAACTTTACTGAAGTAACTTTTGCTCATTTTTGGTGGAAAGGTAGCTTATTAAGAGTACTTTCAGAAAATGCAGTAATCCAGAAAGTGTCATAATGTAGATGATGCCTTTTTAAATGTTGCAAAGTAATATAAAGCCAATCCGCGAAATAGATGAGTTCAAAAAGAAAATTAATGTTGCCAGTTGCCAGGCCATAAGAAATAATTTTGGAAACTTTTTTTTTTTAGTTTCTTTTAAAAAGGTTCAATAAATGAAATTATTTTTTTACCTTTTCAGTGTTGTTGAATACCAATAGCGTTTCGAAAGACATCTTAAAACCAAATAAAAAAAAATGGTTGTTGGACCTCTTAAAAACAATAACTCCATATTTTCTTGTTACCATCAACTGAATTGAATTAAATTTAGAAAACGCCATAACTTTTCCAAATCGGTCTAGCAAATCGGGAGCATTTTCCTCTCTAAACATTCGCTGATAAACTCCATTCGAACATTACCCGCGCCCATCACTTACGATGAGCGTTTCTCCATCTCGAATTCGAATCTCGCTGGATAGAGGATATCTGTTTAAATGGTACCTCCAACCATACAGCATGCAGCGCGTTGATTAATATCTGCAAACCGCGCTAGAATGAATTATGCACTTAATTGTGTAACCAACCAAAACCCAGCCACTTGGCCGGACTGCAGATGAACGATAAGTGCCAGCCAGTTTTCCTGAGGCTGAGGCTTCTGATGGAATTATCTGCGCTCGGCCCCACTCTCTGTAGAAGGAGGTCATTCCTGTAAACGGGCATGATTAAATGTAATTACAAATTATTGTTTGTGGCTGCTACAGTCCATTTCCAGTAGGACGCCGGGTATTGTCGGCGTGCGTGTGTGTTTTGTCGTAAATTATTCACTCTGGTAAATCTAAGCCAGGATGGTCTACACTACAACTAGGTGTTCACCGAGCAATTCCAGCAGGAAAACGCATTTACCGACACACAGTGTTGCAAATGAGTGATAGAAAAGCTATCAATAGATTATCCTTGCACAAAAAATATCCGAGAGTATAGCGGCCGTCACTATAGCTTGTGAGATCTCTTCTTGTGTCTCGTGATTCCCAGCGTATCATTCTCTCTCTATCACTCCTCCTCTTTTCCTCGATTACACTACTCGACAAAACAAAACTTGTGTCAACGGATTCACGATATCTCATCCGTTCCTGAGAGAAAAGGCATCCCCGAATCCGATGCAATCGACAGAATTTGATTTTATGTCCACGCGGACTGATGAAAAGTTGGTACATTTTTTAACATAAAAAATCGAACAATTTAAAAAAAACCATGCGTCTCCTCCCAATTATATGAGCCATCTACAAGAATATGGAAGCGCCTGGTGCATAGCCATTTCCTTTAAGCACAACGGAAACAACCAATACAAATGTATAAAAAAGTTGTCAAGTTCTCGGGGGGTCCACAGCTAGCATTTTTTGTACGATTATAAAAAATAAATATTAAAAGTTTAAAATTAATTTATTTAAAAAACATATTTTTTGATTTATTTGTTTACTAAAATTTTATGTATCTCAAAGATCTATGGGTACTTCGGGATGTCCATGGTCATCCAAGGACTGCCTGGAGTTAATATCTACGAGTCTACCGCCGTAACAAGCAAGAGGTCGTCGGTTTTTGACCCCGGATCATGTGCGTATAGCATCAGTGCATATGGTAGACTACTGTATGAATGTGTTGGGATGTCCATGGTCATCCAAGGACTCCCTGGAGTTAAGATCTACGAGTCTACCGCCGTAACAAGCAAGAGGTCGTCGGATTTTGACCCCGAATCTTGTGTGTTTAGCATCAGTGAATATGGTAGACTACTATATGAATGTGTTGGGATGTTCATGGGCATCCGAGGACTCCCTGGAGTTAAGATCTACGAGTCTACCGCCGTAACAAGCAAGAGGTCGTCGGATTTTGACCCCAGATCATGTGCGTATAGCATCAGTGAATATGGTAGACTACTATATGAATGTGTTGGGATGTCCATGGTCATCCAAGGACTCCCTGGAGTTAAGATCTACGAGTCTACCGCCGTAACAAGCAAGAGGTCGTCGGATTTTGACCCCGGATCATGTGCGTATAGCATCAGTGAATATGGTAGACTACTATATGAATGTGTTGGGATGTCCATGGTCATCCAAGGACTCCCTGGAGTTAAGATCTACGAGTCTACCGCCGTAACAAGCAAGAGGTCGTCGGATTTTGACCCCGAATCTTGTGTGTTTAGCATCAGTGCATATGGTAGACTACTATATGAATGTGTTGGGATGTTCATGGGCATCCGAGGACTCCCTGGAGTTAAGATCTACGAGTCTACCGCCGTAACAAGCAAGAGGTCGTTGGATTTTGACCACGGATCATGTGCGTATAGCATCAGTGCATATGGTAGACTACTATATGAATGTGTTGGGATGTCCATGGTCATCCGAGAACTCCCTGGAGTTAAGATCTACGAGTCTACCGCCGTAACAAGCAAGAGGTCGTTGGATTTTGACCACGGATCATGTGCGTATAGCATCAGTGCATATGGTAGACTACTGTATGAATGTGTTGGGATGTTCATGGTCATCCAAGGACTCCCTGGAGTTAAGATCTACGAGTCTACCGCCGTAACAAGCAAGAGGTCGTCGGATTTTGACCCCAGATCATGTGCGTATAGCATCAGTGCATATGGTAGACTACTATATGAATGTGTTGGGATGTTCATGGTCATCCAAGGACTCCCTGGAGTTAAGATCTACGAGTCTACCGCCGTAACAAGCAAGAGGTCGTCGGATTTTGACCCCGAATCTTGTGTGTTTAGCATCAGTGAATATGGTAGACTACTATATGAATGTGTTGGGATGTTCATGGGCATCCGAGGACTCCCTGGAGTTAAGATCTACGAGTCTACCGCCGTAACAAGCAAGAGGTCGTCGGATTTTGACCCCGGATCATGTGCGTATAGCATCAGTGCATATGGTAGACTACTATATGAATGTGTTGGGATGTCCATGGTCATCCAAGGACTCCCTGGAGTTAAGATCTACGAGTCTACCGCCGTAACAAGCAAGAGGTCGTCGGATTTTGACCCCGAATCTTGTGTGTTTAGCATCAGTGCATATGGTAGACTACTATATGAATGTGTTGGGATGTTCATGGGCATCCGAGGACTCCCTGGAGTTAAGATCTACGAGTCTACCGCCGTAACAAGCAAGAGGTCGTCGGATTTTGACCCCGGATCATGTGCGTATAGCATCAGTGCATATGGTAGACTACTATATGAATGTGTTGGGATGTCCATGGTCATCCGAGAACTCCCTGGAGTTAAGATCTACGAGTCTACCGCCGTAACAAGCAAGAGGTCGTCGGATTTTGACCCCGAATCTTGTGCGTATAGCTTCAGTGGATATGGTAGACTACTATATGAATGTAATGGGATGTCCATGGTCATCCGAGGACTCCCTGGAGTTAAGATCTACGAGTCTACCGCTGTAACAAGCAAGAGGTTGTCGGATTTTGACCCCGAATCATGTGCGTATAGCATTAGTGCATATGGTAGACTACTATATGAATGTGTTGGGATGTTCATGGGCATCCGAGGACTCCCTGGAGTTAAGATCTACGAGTCTACCGCCGTAACAAGCAAGAGGTCGTCGGATTTTGACCCCGGATCATGTGCGTATAGCATCAGTGCATATGGTAGACTACTATATGAATGTGTTGGGATGTCCATGGTCATCCAAGGACTCCCTGGAGTTAAGATCTACGAGTCTACCGCCGTAACAAGCAAGAGGTCGTCGGATTTTGACCCCGAATCTTGTGTGTTTAGCATCAGTGCATATGGTAGACTACTATATGAATGTGTTGGGATGTTCATGGGCATCCAAGGACTCCCTGGAGTTAAGATCTACGAGTCTACCGCCGTAACAAGCAAGAGGTCGTCGGATTTTGACCCCGAATCTTGTGTGTTTAGCATCAGTGCATATGGTAGACTACTATATGAATGTGTTGGGATGTTCATGGTCATCCAAGGACTCCCTGGAGTTAAGATCTACGAGTCTACCGCCGTAACAAGCAAGAGGTCGTCGGATTTTGACCCCGAATCTTGTGCGTATAGCTTCAGTGGATATGGTAGACTACTATATGAATGTAATGGGATGTCCATGGTCATCCGAGGACTCCCTGGAGTTAAGATCTACGAGTCTACCGCCGTAACAAGCAAGAGGTTGTCGGATTTTGACCCCGAATCTTGTGTGTATAGCATCAGTGCATATGGTAGACTACTGTATGAATGTGTTGGGATGTTCATGGTCATCCGAGGACTCCCTGGAGTTAAGATCTACGAGTCTACCGCCGTAACAAGCAAGAGGTCGTCGCATTTTGACCCCGGATCATGTGCGTATAGCATCAGTGCATATGGTAGACTACTATATGAATGTGTTGGGATGTTCATGGTCATCCAAGGACTCCCTGGAGTTAAGATCTACGAGTCTACCGCCGTAACAAGCAAGGACAATATGGGTAAATATTCAGAAGAGCAAGGAGAACGCTTTCATCAAGACATGAAAGATTTTGAAAAAAAATATCAAGGGCATTACGATGCAAATATGATGGCGGATTATGTCTGGAGTAAATGTGTAAAAAATAGTGGTATTGAATACAAACGAAAGGCTTGACGAGATCAATCAATCAATCGATGTTAAGTAATCGAAATATTCAATTGTGAACGATGAACAAAAATCCTTGCTTACCACTTAAGCCAAACGGCGACCTATTGTTTGTTACGGCGGTAGACTCGTAGACTCCAGGGACTCCTTGGATGACCATGGACATCCCAACACATTCATATAGTAGTCTACCATATGCACTGATGCTATACACACAAGATTCGGGGTCAAAATCCGACGACCTCTTGCTTGTTACGGCGGTAGACTCGTAGATCTTAACTCCAGGGAGTCCTTGTGAACATCCCACATTCATATATACCATATGCACTGATGCTACGCACATGATCCGGGGTCAAATCCGACGACTCTTGTTACGGCGTAGACTCGTAGATCTCAGGAAGTCTCGGATGACCATGAACATCCCAACACATTCATACAGTAGTCTACTATATGCTGATGCATGATTCGGGGTCCGACGACCTCTTGTTACGGCGGTAGACTTAATCTGAGTCCTTGGATGACCATGAACATCCCACACATTCATATGTAGTCTACCATATGCACTGATGCTATACGCACATGATCGGGGTCAAATCCGACGACCTCTTGCTTGTTACGGCGGTAGACTCGTGATCTTAACTCCAGGGAGATGACCATGAACATCCCAACACATTCATACAGTAGTCTACCATATGCACTGATGCTATACGCACATGATCCGGGTCAAAATCAACGACCTCTTGCTTGTTACGGCGGTAGACTCGTAGATAACTCAGGGAGTCCTGGATGACCATGAACATCCCAACACATTCATATAGTAGTCTACCATATGCACTGATGCTATACGCACATGATCCGGGTCAAAATGACGACCTCTTGTTGTTACGGCAGACTCGTAGATCTTAACTGAGTCCTTGGATGACCATGAACATCCCAACACATTCATATAGTAGTCTACCATATGCACTGATGCTAAACACACAAGATTCGGGGTCAAAATCCGACGACCTCTTGCTTGTTACGGCGGTAGACTCGTAGATCTTAACTCCAGGGAGTCCTTGGATGACCATAGACATCCCAACACATTCATACAGTAGTCTACCATATGCACTGATGCTATACGCACATGATCCGTGGTCAAAATCCAACGACCTCTTGCTTGTTACGGCGGTAGACTCGTAGATCTTAACTCCAGGGAGTCCTTGGATGACCATGGACATCCCATTACATTCATATAGTAGTCTACCATATCCACTGAAGCTATACGCACAAGATTCGGGGTCAAAATCCGACGACCTCTTGCTTGTTACGGCGGTAGACTCGTAGACTTAACCAGGGAGTTCTCGGATGACCATGGACATCCCAACACATTCATATAGTAGTCTACCATATGCACTGATGCTATACGCACTCGGGGTCAAAATCCGACGACCTCTTGCTTGTTACGGCGGTAGACTCGTAGATCTTAACTCCAGGAGTCCTCGGACCATGAACATCCCAACACATTCATATAGTAGTCTACCATATGCACTAATGCTATACGCACATGGTCAAAATCGACGACCTCTTGCTTGTTGTAGACTCGTAGATCTTAACTCCAGGAGTCCTCGGATGACCATGGACATCCCATTACATTCATATAGTAGTCTACCATATCCACTGAAGCTATACGCACATGATCTGGGGTCAAAATCCGACGACCTCTTGCTTGTTACGGCGGTAGACTCGTAGATCTTAACTCCAGGAGTCCTTGGATGACCATGAACATCCCAACACATTCATAGTAGTCTACCATATGCACTGATGCTATACGCACATGATCCGGGGTCAAAATCCGACGACCTCTTGCTTGTTACGGCGGTAGACTCGTAGATCTTAACTCCAGGAGTCCTTGGATGACCATGAACATCCCAACACATCATATAGTACCCACTGCATGATGCTATACGCACATGATCCGAGGTCAAAATCCGACGACCTCTTGCTTGTTACGGCGGTAGACTCGTAGATCTTAACTCCAGGGAGTCCTTGGATGACCATGAACATCCCAACACATTCATATAGTAGTCTACCATATGCACTGATGCTATACACATGATCTGGGGTCAAATCCGACGACCTCTTGCTTGTTACGGCGGTAGACTCGTAGATCTTAACTCCAGGGAGTCCTTGGATGACCATGAACATCCCAACACATTCATACAGTAGTCTACCATATGCACTGATGCTATACGCACATGATCCGTGGTCAAAATCCAACGACCTCTTGCTTGTTACGGCGGTAGACTCGTAGATCTTAACTCCAGGGAGTCCTTGGATGACCATGGACATCCCATTACATTCATATAGTAGTCTACCATATCCACTGAAGCTATACGCACAAGATTCGGGGTCAAAATCCGACGACCTCTTGCTTGTTACGGCGGTAGACTCGTAGATCTTAACTCCAGGGAGTTCTCGGATGACCATGGACATCCCAACACATTCATATAGTAGTCTACCATATGCACTGATGCTATACGCACATGATCCGGGGTCAAAATCCGACGACCTCTTGCTTGTTACGGCGGTAGACTCGTAGATCTTAACTCCAGGGAGTCCTCGGATGCCCATGAACATCCCAACACATTCATATAGTAGTCTACCATATGCACTAATGCTATACGCACATGATTCGGGGTCAAAATCCGACAACCTCTTGCTTGTTACAGCGGTAGACTCGTAGATCTTAACTCCAGGGAGTCCTCGGATGACCATGGACATCCCATTACATTCATATAGTAGTCTACCATATCCACTGAAGCTATACGCACATGATCTGGGGTCAAAATCCGACGACCTCTTGCTTGTTACGGCGGTAGACTCGTAGATCTTAACTCCAGGGAGTCCTTGGATGACCATGAACATCCCAACACATTCATACAGTGGTCTACCATATGCACTGATGCTATACGCACATGATCCGGGGTCAAAATCCGACGACCTCTTGCTTGTTACGGCGGTAGACTCGTAGATCTTAACTCCAGGGAGTCCTTGGATGACCATGAACATCCCAACACATTCATATAGTAGTCTACTATATGCACTGATGCTATACGCACATGATCCGAGGTCAAAATCCAACGACCTCTTGCTTGTTACGGCGGTAGACTCGTAGATCTTAACTCCAGGGAGTCCTTGGATGACCATGAACATCCCAACACATTCATACAGTAGTCTACCATATGCACTGATGCTATACGCACATGATCCGGGGTCAAAAACCGACGACCTCTTGCTTGTTACGGCGGTAGACTCGTAGATATTAACTCCAGGCAGTCCTTGGATGACCATGGACATCCCGAAGTACCCATAGATCTTTGAGATACATAAAATTTTAGTAAACAAATAAATCAAAAAATATGTTTTTTAAATAAATTAATTTTAAACTTTTAATATTTATTTTTATAATCGTACAAAAATGCTAGCTGTGGACCCCGAGAACTTGACAACTTTTTATACATTTGTATTGGTTGTTTCCGTTGTGCTTAAAGGAAATGGCTATGCACCAGGCGCTTCCATATTCTTGTAGATGGCTCATATAATTGGGAGGAGACGCATGGTTTTTTTTAAATTGTTCGATTTTTTATGTTAAAAAATGTACCAACTTTTCATCAGTCCGCGTGGACATAAAATCAAATTCTGTCGATTGCATCGGATTCGGGGATGCCTTTTCTCTCAGGAACGGATGAGATATCGTGAATCCGTTGACACAAGTTTTGTTTTGTCGAGTAGTGTTATGCGCTCTCATCGCTGAGTCTCTCAATCTCTCCGAAAACTGCAATGAGAGAACGCGAGATGGCGATTAGGAGCCGACCACGCATGACGTCCCGTTAAACTGCGTTTGAGAAATTGGTTTTGTGGCGGCTTTTGTGGTTAAACGCTGTTGCGGTAGGATGATCGTGGAAGCGGGAATGAGAGAGAAAAGAAAAATGTCAATCGCGAGTGAGTAAACACGAAAACGTGTTCGGCTCTGTTCGGCGCTGAGAATTTCAATGAGGAGAGAAGAGCAGTTGTATTTGAGGCATGATTATTCAGGCGGGATAATTGTAGTTGCTGAGAGCTGATATTTTGATATTTTTACAACCCTGCCGACACAATTGTTTCCTAACGCCTTGCTTTGCGTGTGCCAGGCAGCACCTTACCTGGGATGCTAATAGAGCCAACACGAAAGGCAAACAACAATCATTAAACCCCCAGCCAAGTTGCACCCAAACGAGAGAGTTGTGACATCTGGTGCGATAGCCGAGTTGTAGCATAGAATGTATCAACTACAGTTTTCAGCAAGAAAGCACTAGTGGTGTAGAACCAATTTCACCTGAACCAGTTTCTCACCGTCCATTACCGGCTGCACCCATCTCCACCGCGCTCCATAGGGACAAGAAAAGGGATTTAGAAGACGGGAAGTGCTGATGCTCCACTTTTTTAAGGGGATAAGGGAAAATCTACACGTAGGTTTCGCTTGGAGTTGGACGGTTTTTGGCAAGGTGAAAGTTCTAGGATACGCTCTAAGCAAGTGTTACGACCACAGAAATTTAGAAAATCAACCTCAATTAGTACAAGATTCTTACTTTTTAGTTAGTGTTTCTCATTTGGGTGCAAGGAGGGACGATCTTCTAGAGGATGGATGCATGCGAATCGACCTTATCGCGCCAGCAGCATCTCCGCTTGCTCTCTTAACCAATTTCGTACTTCCTGATGGCGCGGCATCATCCTATCCGACTTTTCTCAGAGCTAAGCGAAGATACCTTGGAAGTGCACTGTACGATTCCTCCAGACACTGACCCAGACGCCGACGTCGGAGATGGTGGCAAATTGTAACTAAGCAGTTCCTTCCTCTTCGATTTATCAACATTCTTCGCCCAACCGCGCCCGTCTTCACATATGTGTGTGCAAATTCCATTTTCAGTGTTTGAGCTCGAAACGGAAAAAGGGAGAGAGAGTTTAAAGAGCGATTCAACTCAACGGGATGCTCGGGAGCTTTTCCGAGAAGGAATAAGTTTGAATGAAATTTAATCATGAGTAATGTTCATTATGCTACACCCCGTGTGCAGATTGGTGTGTGTAAATTCGTTAGAAAACCCAGACTGTGTGGATCCGATTTCGGACGCGAGGGCAGAGATAAACAATGTCGTAAATTACCGCTGGAAAAAAAAGGTTGCAAATCGGCAGTATTTGGAAACGAAATTGAAATCTGTGCATTTTATTTATTTTTTGCAGGATTTTGTAAGTGAAGAAGTGAAGAAGTGAAGAAGTGAAGAAGTGAAGAAGTGAAGAAGTGAAGAAGTGAAGAAGTGAAGAAGTGAAGAAGTGAAGAAGTGAAGAAGTGAAGAAGTGAAGAAGTGAAGAAGTGAAGAAGTGAAGAAGTGAAGAAGTGAAGAAGTGAAGAAGTGAAGAAGTGAAGAAGTGAAGAAGTGAAGAAGTGAAGAAGTGAAGAAGTCTGTTATTTTGTTAAATGGGTCAGTTATTTCTTTAATTGAAAACCACCTTTTTCTGGGAAACCTGAGGTTTTACCCTGCAATTATCTCCATTCGTAGAAACCAGATGGAAGTTTATCCATTCCTTTTTTTTGCAGAAATGAGTCGTTGCAGAAAATATGATTTCAGCTGAAATTTCAAATTGGGTTTACTTCCAGTGATATATACGGTGCAAAAACAAGAATTTCGAGTTTTTCAGTGAATTTGTTAAATTCAGCCACTGATAACGTTTCATGATAACAAAGTTGTGATCATCTTCCATGATAACTTTTCGCTCAAAATATTAGCATTCCATCTGTATGCTTTCACATCTCAAAAGGTCATAAAGGAAAAAATGCGTTCCGAAATTCTTAAAAGTTCATCTCTCCGTACGACCATGGAACACCGAGCAATAAATGAGTTTTCTTATCAGGAGGACAAAATACCGGTTCCGATCTCGCTCATATCAGCAGACTGAACTTCGTAAAAGAGGTTATTATCAGTGCCGTCCCATCAGAGGACATTCTTTTTTCGTGAGGCTGACACGACGAATTTAAATTATTCACCCAAAAACATGCGTGCGTCATAATAATTATGATTGAAGCCCCACGTCGAAAGGTAGTCATTTTGGGGCCGTACCCGGGAGTGATACTTTAAAGATGTACCGAAATAATGATGACCCAGCCAACCGACAAGTAACAGGTTTTGCGGTCATTGGTTCTGCTGGAGTTGGCACAAAATGAATAAATGTCCCAGTTGTTGTTTGCGGTTTGAAAAATTGCCTTTATTTCGCCGGGAGGGGTTCAACTTTTTGTTTGCGTATAATAATAGTCCTGGCTCGTTCGAATTCCAGAGGCCGTTTCCCGCAGGAGCTCCCGGTTAAGCCCCTCACGAAATATGACTGGTAGCCTCCGTCTGGATGGGGACGTGAGGCAAAACCATTTAGTGGATAAATTTCGCAATCCTCGGTAGATCCAGGCGCATACCAGGAGGGCTCTACCCCGGAATTATCCTTTTAAAAATATGCCAATTCCGACCGGTGCCCATCACTACGAAACGATGCCACGAGTGTGTGTAAGCTTTAGTGGATTTCAAACATCCGTTTTGTGAATTGCCCAGGAGAATCTGCGGACCAGACAGCATCAGTTTTGGACGAGCTCAAATCCTGCTGGAACAGTGCATTAAGCCCTGTAGGGTGGAATGTCCTGTTGTGGAATCAAATCTTATTTGTTTAAAACATTCATCTTTGAAATAATAAAATATTTCGGACATTTTTCTTGGATCCAAGTATCCAAGTATCCAAGTATCCAAGTATCCAAGTATCCAAGTATCCAAGTATCCAAGTATCCAAGTATCCAAGTATCCAAGTATCCAAGTATCCAAGTATCCAAGTATCCAAGTATCCAAGTATCCAAGTATCCAAGTATCCAAGTATCCAAGTATCCAAGTATCCAAGTATCCAAGTATCCAAGTATTCAAGTATCCAAGTATTCAAGTATCCATGTATTCAAGTAAGAGTAGGAGACTCTGCACATCTCTCCTCAAATTAATATTTTCTTGGTTTAAATAATTAATTCTTGCATTTTTGGGAAATTTAATACTTGGAAAAAGTCCCAATAAACCACAACCTACTCTAGAACCCATTAAACTTACCAGACGCGGGCGAAGGTGCGCTCTCTCACCCCGCACAAAACCGGTTCGCACTTTGGCGTGGCTGCGCGCAGAAAATGACCAAAAATTAATAGCTTCGCCAGAAAAAAAAATGTGCAAGACAAGCGCACACAAAAAGTTAATTTGTTCCATTTTCGTGGCCAAGTCCGGCGTGGTTTTTGTAATTTTGGCACAAGCAACGCGAAAAAACAAAATTGACTCAAAGTCGACAAGAATTTTCGTGGTGAGTGCAACGGCCAATGTCAAGAACGGCTCGGAAATGGATTTGGAACGGATTTGTTGAATGGGATTTGAATTCATTTTTTTATGGGACTTCCCATCGCGTTCGGAATGATTCATTCGGCTGCGTTGCAATCGTTGCAGGAATTTAAATTATTTAATCCCATGTGGGAGAAACGATGGGCAACAACATTAGACACTTCAGCACATTCTATTGGGTGAGAAGTATTTGCATTTTGAGAAAAGATACTAAAAGAAGCTTTAATGAGAGCGGATATCATAAAAAATATGCAATGCAAATTTTTCCTATGCAACTCTAAAGTTTTCCACAATTTCTCCAAATGAATGCGCTCCGTAGGGATGGAGTTGTGTAATGTTATGTTATGCAATAGGGAACAAGTGTCAATAGTGAAAATTTGATTTTAAAAACCACTTTTTTGCAATTGAAAGTTCGATTAAAATACTTTGTTCGTTTTTTATGTAATAAGAATAAGGTCAATTTTAAAAACAATTTGGTAGAATCTAACTTTAGATAACCCTCCTTAGAATCTAATAGCAAGCGTTGGTCACGTATCTGATAGCTTTTTTTCTACTTGCTTCTTGCAGCACAACGACAACGACGCTATCTGCCCGGAAGTTACATCTATCCCGTTGAGCACTTTATTGCTCTTTCCTGCAATTTAACGTCACCGAGAGGTAAAACGAGCAACGCGAGCTCGGTTTTGGCTTCACGTGACGTCGACTAATGTGACGCAAGGATAAAATTTTCACCTGGACTAAAATAACGACAAATTGCGATGGGCGATGGTACATACAGATAAGCGCAACTCTGGCAGTACGATGGGGGAGAAAGATCGTTGCGAGTCGTGTGTAGACGGATGATATGGTATTTGATATGACCGTTTTCGTTCGTAACTATCGTAAGTTTTAAAACATGCAAGCAGAATGATCTCAAATAAATGTTTGTATATGGGTCATTATTTCCCAAGTAGTCAAATCCGACATCGACCTTCACCAGATCTGCTTATATTTGGCATGGGGGTTGTTTTTGGCTCAAAACGTACAATGTTGCCAGATTTTACGGAAGTAAAAAAAATCTCAGAAAATTTCAAGGCCTACTGTGCCCTAACGTGATATATTGAAGAATATAGATGGGTTTTCCAGGATTTTCCAACCTAAAAACTTGATATCTCAAGAATTCCAAAGTATTTTTGAAAAGGTCCTATAACCTATTGTCTTTCATATGTTTATAGGACCTAAAAAAAAGTCGAGAATTATTCAATTTACCCAGAGGTTTTATTGAATTTAATGTAAAAAAAAGCAACCGAATGCAATTGCCAATTTTCCCGTAAG
Organism: Culex quinquefasciatus; assembly: GCF_015732765.1. Classification (NCBI taxonomy): domain Eukaryota; kingdom Metazoa; phylum Arthropoda; class Insecta; order Diptera; family Culicidae; genus Culex; species Culex quinquefasciatus. The sequence continues at coordinate 93,575,857 of NC_051862.1, read as the reverse complement.
TGCTGGTTCAAAGGGTGCAAAAGGTTAAAAATACATGCAACACAGCACGTAAGTATTGAGTTCGCCATTGGATTCTACATTAAAAATTCTTCGAATTTGCTTACTCAGAAGTTGAGTTTTTTTTAAAGTTATCTCTTTGAAAAAGGCATTTTGCAAATGAGGTTTTTCAAAAACCCTAACAAAGAGGGACCGTAGCACGGTGGACCAAATGTCATCAAACTTGGAGTTCTTTGTTTTTAGGCAAAAACAACCCGCATGCCAAATTTGAGCAGATTTGGTGAAGGTCGATGTCGGACGTGTAGTCACTTGGGAAGGAATGACCCATATATAAGGGTAATTAACCGCCAACTCACACAGCAGTTGCCCTGACCCCTCTTCGATTTGCGTGAAACTTTGTCCTAAGGGGTAACTATTGTCCCTGATCACGAATCCGAGCTCCGTTTTTTTTATATCTCGTGACGGAGGGGCGGTACGACCCCTTCAATTTTTGAACATGCGAAAAAAGAGGTATTTTTCAATAATTTGCAGCCTGAAACGGTGATGAGATAGAAATTTGGTGTCAAAGGGAATATTATGTAAAATTAGACGCCCGATTTGATGGCGTACTCAGAATTCCGAAAAAACCTATTTTCACCAAAAAAACACATAAAAAAGTTTTAAAATTTCTCCCATTTTCCGTTACTCGACTGTAAAAATTTTTGGAACATGTCATTTTAAGGGAAATTTAATGTACTTTTCGAATCTACATTGCCCCAGAAGGGTCATTTTTTCATTTAGAACAAAATTTTTCATTTGAAAATTTCGTGTTTTTCTAACTTTGCAGGGTTATTTTTTAGAGTGTATTAAAGTTCTACAAAGTTGTAGAACAGACAATTACAAAAGTTTTGAAAAAGTTGCTTTTTGCGTTTCTCTTTGTTTCGTCGTCCGTGTCTGTCGTGGGTGACGATGAACGGCCATGATCGACGACGACCAACTTTTTCAAAACTTTTTTTCGTAAAATCGCGATAACTCGTGATGTTTATAAGCAAACCCCTTATGTATATATATCAAAATTTTTGTTATTGTCTGCTCTACAACTTTGTAGAACATTGTTACACTCTAAAAAATAACCCTGCAAAGTTAGAAAAAACACGAAATTTTAAAATGAATAATTTTGTTCTAAATGAAAAAATGACCCTTCTGGGTCAACGTAAATTCGAAAAGTACATTAAATTTCCCATAAAATGACATGTTCCAAAATTTTGTACAGTCGAGTAACGGAAAATGGGAGAAATTTTAAAACTTTTTTAGTGTTTTTTTCGGTGAAAAATACGTTTTTTCGGAATTCTGAGCACGCCATCAAATCGGGCGTCTAATTTGACGGAAAATTCCCTTTGACACCAAATTTCTATCTCATCACCGTTTCAGGTTCAAAATTAAAGTCGTACCGCCCTCCGTCACGAGATATCATCGGATTCGTGATCAGGGACAAAAGTTACCCCAAAGTTTCACGCAAATCGAAGAGGGGGCGGGGCAACTTTTCCCGATTTCGTGTGAGTTGGTAGAGAATTACCCGTAAATAATAGTAAAAAAAAAAACACAAAAACACGTCAATATTTACTACCTTTAGCGTAAATTCCGTTTAATTTAAAAAAAAAATAGCAAATCGCTGTTTGGGATGCCACAGTGATCAATCTGATGATAGTCAATTTGATTGTTGGCCGGTAGCAGCAAAAATATCTAAGAACGTAATTTCGTTTCTTGAAAAAAGGTAAAAAGTTTCCCATATAGTGGAACTATACCCTTTTTCAGCCTATTACTATTATCGGCCTATCAGCACTTTGATCATTAATTATAGCTTTTATAAAGTGTTTTTGCCTGTTCCAAAGTAATAAATAGCTCAAATAAAAGTGAGCAAGCAACTCTCCATTGTTGATACATCTAAAAATGTTGATTTAATAGCGAAAATCGGCAAAAGTGATGAGAATCGGTCGAACGGCTTAGAGTGATTAAAATGGGTATATTTCCCTTACCCAGCAAAAAATTGTGTAAATTAAATTTTAATTTTAGAAGGTTGAATATTACCTCTTTTATGATGTAATTTCAACTCAATTTAGACTGGAAAAGTGACATTACACCAGAAAAGTGGTTAAATTACACATTTTTAGAGGTAAAATTACACTTTTCTGACATAATTAATGCACCCCTTCCCAGATGTAATATTACCATGATTTTTTTACTGTGTAAGTTAGAATGAAAAATAACGTTGAGTATTGAAATTCCCCTAGACCACCTGTCGCAATTGTAGGCAGTTGCAAAAAAATCGTTATCTGATCGGAACTTTATTTTATATGAAAAGTGTCAATATTGCACCGATATTTTTTTTAAATTGTTCCTTCACTTGCCAATTCCTTTGTTAGAATATCCAATTACATCAAAATGAACTATAGTACAAATCATAGTTGAAAGGAAGTCCAAAACTGTATTAGGTTATAAGAATTACGAAATTGTGAATTGATTATTTAATAATTAAATAAATTGAATTGAATTGAATATTCAGCAATTCCCCACGAAAACAGCATGATTCGAAAAAAAAGTTCTCCGATCGGGCTCAATTTTTTTCTGGGGGATCCTTGGCCGAAATAATTAGACCAGTATTTTTTTATTTGGCCTTTAGGGTGACCTACGCCGTGTTAGGGTGGTTCGAAAAAATGGCAATTTTCGTCGATTTTCGCAAAAAACACTTTTTTCAAAAAATCATATCTCCGCGCCATTTCATCCGATTTTAGCTGTCCTAGACGCAAAAGAAAGGTGATTAGTTTGGCTATTTGGGAAAAATAGTAAAAAGTTTCAAAAATCTAGCTTAACATTTGAAAAGGTCGTATGAAAACTTATAATGCTGTTTTGAAGGTCTCGGGACCAAAGAGCCTATGTCTGAAAATATTTTTATCGGATTCCTTGAAAAATTTCACATAACATATCAAAAAATGGTGATGTTATGTTTTCGATACCTTGAGATACGATTTTTTGAAAATAAAAACTGGATTTTTCGACGCGCCACGCGCAAAAATGGGAAAATGACGAAAACGGCAAAAAATCGGCTTTTTTCACTAAAACTGCGATAACTTTAAAATTTCAGCGATGACCGATACATGTTAGGGTACCAAAATTTTTGTAATTAAAAGACGCAACTTTTGGTACCATAACATCGTCGATTTCTTGCCGTTTTCGTCATTTTTCCATTTTTGCGCGTGGCGCGTCGAAAAATTCAGTTTTTATTTTCAAAAAATCATATCTCAGAGTATCGAAAACATAACTTCACCATTTTTTGATATGTTATGTGAAATTTTCCGAGGAATCCGATAAAAATATTTTCAGACATAGGCTCTTTGGTCCCGAGACCTTCAAAACAGCATTATAAGTTTTCATACGACCTTTTCAAATGTTAAGCTAGATTTTTGAAACTTTTTACTATTTTTCCCAAATAGCCAAACTAATCACCTTTCTTTTGCGTCTAGGACAGCTAAAATCGGATGAAATGGCGTGGAGATATGATTTTTAGAAAAAAGTGGTTTTTGCGAAAATCGACGAAAATTGCCATTTTTCGAACCATCCTAACACGGCGTAGGTCACCCTAAAGGCCAAACAAAAAAATATGGGTCTAATTATTTTGGCCAAGGATCCCCCAGAAAAAAATTGAGCTCGATCGGAGAACTTTTTTTTCGAATCATTCTGTTTTCGTGGGGAATTGCTGATTGCACTGTGTATTACGTTAGTTGTGACGGTTTTTGTTGAATATCACAGGATTGAAATCGAGTTTCATTGATCTGTGAAGACAAGCCAAGATGCATCGCACTTGAAAAAAGGATTATTTCTCGATTAAATTTTCAAAAGGCCCTATCTGCATAGGAAACCCATGAGAGATAGGTTGTTTTGAAAATTTAATATAGATTTGTGATTTTTTTAATTGTTGGAAATGGAAGAAACTGGAGTACATTGAAAATTAGAACGATGAAAAAAGGAATTTCTCTCAAATCTCCCAACTTTAACGAGTTTTGATTCCTCGAATCCTTAAAAGTTTCCACATCTGATTTCCATCGGTTGATCCAATTTTCCGTTTGCTTAAGATAACAAAAAGCAATTATGTACTTTGGCAAGTTAAAGGGGGCAACGCAAAAAAAGGGAAACCATTTGCAGCCCGGCAATTGCTCTCTGCACAAACTGTGACTGGTCTGAATTTAATTATTCTTTGAAGCTTTCCGTTTGACTTGGCGCGAGTCACTGGACAAATTTTCCAGAACTTTGCCTCTTTGTGGCACTTGACATCGAAAGTTCGCGCCAAAGTGGTTCAGTCGCAGAGAGAGAGAGAGAGAGAGAGAGAGAGTGCACTGGAACGTTTAAACTTTTGCCAGTTAAATTCGCGCAGCTGAAATCACGTCGTCCCGGAAGATGCAACCGGAACACCATTTCTCGGAACCCCTCGTTTCTTTCTGGTGGTCGACAAAAAGACAGTTCAAAGCAAACGTTGCTGCGGGGGAGTCATTAGCAGCGAATTTCCCTGCCTCCCACAGAAGTTGCAAGTTTGGTGACGGAAGCGGAAGTCCCATCCTCACCACTTAAAGGTCGAAAGGGTTGGTTACATTTTTCCCCCCAGAACTCTTCTGCTGGAATGACCCGGCAACAAACAGTGCAACACTTTGGGTAATTGTACCGATGGGTTTCGAGTTACACAGCTGTGTGGTTTTTTGTGACCGCAAGAGAGTCTCATTTGAAATTGAACCTTTTTGCTTAAACGTCGATTAAAAATTGATAGTTGGGACAGCTATTCGGTTACAGATTCTGGACTCTCCCTAAACCGCAACTTTAAAATATCTGCTTTGGCCGAGAGTTCCCTGGACCATAAAGTGAATCCATTTACAAGCAAAGTATATTTGAGGGGGGGGGGGGTGCATTTTTTGCATAAAATAGCCCATACTGCATGAACAAGGAAAACAAAAAAAAGTTAGTACAAAAAACAGCAAACCACAACGAGTCTAATGCTGTTAACAATCAAATTAAAATTGTGCAACAGACGGTGCTTCCGATGGTAACACGTGTGTGTACACTGTACATATTAGCACCACTCTATAAGACAAACGAGTATGTGAATATGGGATCGGAAGTTGTTGGACTAGCATCCAACTTCCATCCAAAACATCCAATTTCATTAACCTAATAGCTGAATATTTACTTGAATGTTACACAGCGTTTTGTGCCAAAAAAAACTATTAAACCGTTTTGAAAACTGATTTCTACTCTCTGCAATTCCGGATTCTGCAATCGTAAAGAAATTTATAATTTTGTTGATAAAATGTACCATTCTCAAGTCATAGTTAGTTTTGGGTATAGCTTATCGACTCTTTTCGTTTTTTTTTGCATTTTAGAAATATTTCTTTAGAAAAAGTACCTCCTATTTTTTTTAACTTTTCTTTCAGAGCCTTTGAAAATCGAACAATTAGTTTCTGATATACAGCCTCACAAAGAATTTGAATGTTTAAAAATGAGTTTTTTATGTGTTACCTTATTAGCCCTTTAATTTTCAACTGACGATATCTCGAAAACTATTGGTTTGATTTTCAATGTTAAAAAATTAAACTTTTACGAAATTTTCTAATCTTTTCATTTGACCGAGCCACGTAACCATGTGGTTACGCTTCCGTCTCGTAAGCGGTAGATCGGGTTTCAAATCCCGGCTCGGACCAACACAACTGGTGATTTTTTCTCCTGGAATTGATTGCTTAATAAAGGGAAGGTGGTGTGTCGTCATAAGCTGTACCTTATCCACACTGCGCATTGCATTTTAATTTTTTATCGGAAGGGAAAACCATCTCTTTTACATTTAGATTTTTAAATTTTTATTTTCTTTTTTTTTCAAACCAATACAAAAGCGTTAAAATTGAAATTTTGCTCCTGTCAAAAGATACAGCGTGATCGAATCCCGCCCGGTCACCTCGCCACCGATTTTTCGCGGATCTATAAATAGACGCACGGCTCCGTGATGGCAAGGCCGATTGAACCAGTTAGGGTATAGGTTAAGATAGAGGACAAAGAATAAAAAAAAAAAAAAGATAAGGCGTGCTCAATCTGGTCTAAAATGTGGTTTTCAAGCAAGGTTTGGACTTACGACAATATCTAAACATTAATATGCAATTGTCTGGAGAATCGATTCCCGTAAGCGCTCATCGAAAACTTTGACGTTTGTACCGCTCAAAAAGTTTTAATAAATATTTCGTTTTCTTTTTTTATGAAGCTTTTTCATCCTACATTTTTGTGAGAATTTAACATCTTAGGCTATTTGCACACAAAAACATCATTAAACTTAAATAAAAAATATCATAGGGTAGAGTAGTCATCAATGAGACACGGGGAACAATGATAAAATGGCTCTCACAAGTCGTAGCTTCAACCAATCAGGCTCATATTTGGGGGAAAGGTGTGTCTACTGGATACACATCTGCCATAATAGTGGCTTTGGTTATGGACGCTCCCTTGCAAAGTTATTCATTAATGTTTGATTCTGGGGTGTAAAAGTAAATTATGGACAAAAAATACTTTTTCGCTCGTAGGCTGCCATTTACACCAAAACTAATATTTCTTCAAATTTGTTTCGACGTTCCATAGGGATTGAGTTGGGCTACAATGTCCTTTCATTAGGTTTGGCAAAAATTTAGAATATACCAAGAATCCAGGGCTGTCTCATTGTTCCCCACTCATTTTAGCCTTTGGGTAACAATGAGACACTTTGATTTTTCTTCAATAAACTTTTCAAAATCTATGGAAATCTTTCAAAACATGAATTAAAAGTGATTTTTGGCATATTTATAGAGCTTTAACTTCATTTAACCAAAAATACAAAGTTATTTCGTATAAATATATGGATTTTACAAAATTTAAATACTTTTTAGAATAACTTTTGTTAATTAAAGTTTCATGTTGGCGAAATTGCTCTAAAATGTTCGAGGCAAGTCACCTGCAATGGAACAATACAAAAACATGATGTTTTACTAGAAAAATGTTGATTTTCGTAGAGTCTCTCATTGTTCCCCAGCTGTCCCATTGTTCCTGCCATTTGCGTCTACAATGAGACAGTTGAATAACTCTGGCTGTAGATGTCGGATTGATCTCATATTTTGGTCAATGTAAGAACACATTAAAAGAAAGTAAATGCAATAAAAAGCTCATTAAAACATGCTGATGAAAAAAATACAAAAATCGTTGAAAGTTGAAAACCAAAAATGTCTCATTGATGACTACCCTACCCTACCTTTGAACACTTTTTAAAAAACTACGAAATAATTTGCGAAAAACTACTCACTTGCGGTTTGGTTGGGCGTTTTAGAAAAATGCATTTCTGTAAAATGCAGTTTTCCATTTGTATTCACATGTACGGACTGTTTTCTCCTTCTGTATTAACGAAATGGCCCACTCTTCACCATTAAACAATAACAGTGCTGAAAAGTTCAACTTTTCAGTCTTTGTACCGAAAAAAAAAACTTTTCGATTTTGTTTTGGTTTTTGAATCGACCACGTTGGCGTCCGCAGGAAAACAAACGTTATACGGGAATCTCTGTATGCAACTATTTGCAAAACTTTAATTGATACTAAACAAATAAACGTTTTAAAATGTTTTCTTAGTAGTCTACCGACAGCGAACGTTATTTTATTTAAAATAGAGGAGGGACAAATACCTACTTGCAGTAAATTTTGTATTGGCCATACAAATATAAAACAAATTTAAAAATTTCAAACGCTTAAATTTTGTTGAGCTGTTTAAATTTTAAATAAAAAATATGATTTTCCAGCACAAAAAAGTCAATAAATAAGTTCAGATTGACTTATACTTAAGACTTCAGACAGGTTTTTAGAATAACACTCGAGCTAATTTACTTGGCATTCTGAAGATAGATAATGAATAACTAAGAAAACAGGTTTGAAAAAACATGAAAACAAAGAAAATAAAATAAACTTTGTTTATATTTCAAACGAGAGCAATATCCTGATTAATGATTCTTAGAATCCCATAGAATGACAGAGACTGAATTGCCAAAAGTAAGCTCATGTCAAACTGTATCCATGCCAATGAACGCTCGTTATGTCAAACGACCAAAACGACGTCGTCGTGCTATCATGTCGCACCCGCCATTTTGACGTTCCGAGAAAAACGCGTTTTAATGTTTGACCTTGAATAAACAAAAACGAAAGCACGCAATGTAAACAATAACAAACACGTTTTGTTTGGCTGACCATTCTGTGCATTGTCCCGAAGTTTGGTTAAAGTTGGTTGCTGGAGTCCCGAGTTATAATTAAAAATGTTTACGGTAGTCTAACTTGTACGTGCGTCAAACGCATTCTGACTTGAAATCCCTTTGCCCTTTGTCGCACTTACATCAATTTTCAGGGAGTGACAAGATAGCACGACAGGATTGAAACTTCTTTTATATGTAGAGTGACAAAAATTTTCGGACCTTTTTTGGTTTTCATTGATTATCTCAGGATTGAAATCGAATTTTGGGGATCTGTGAAGGTCAAAAGATGAGGCATTGTGAGCTGCACAAAATGGCGTTCTTAACTCAATTTGGCCCAAAATGCACGTACGACAAGTTAGCACGACGGTGACGAAAAGCTCTTCCCCTACCTCATTCATTATGCAACATTCGATCATCGTCGGGCAACGCAATTAATGTGAAATTGTCTGTACACGACTGCAATAGAGATTCAATTTCCGTTCCAAAAATAGTACCCTTGGAAAACTCATTGATGGTTCCGAAGAATTTCCTTCGATTGATTCTTCCGTGAAAAGATTTGAGTTTCCAGCAACAGCGTCAACTGCCATCATTTCTTCGCGGAAATCACGTTGTTAAACCCGAGGACAGTGCCTCTTTTTTTTCCCTGTATCTGATTATGTGATGTGATGTGGAGCTCACTTGTTCGCGTCATCGCGTTGAGATTTTCTCGTGTTAGTCAACGTGTGGGATGAGATTTTTGTTTGTTTGGGAGTTTAGATAACAAAAAGGTGCTCGTGGGAGTGATTGAATTTGGGGTACGCGTACTAAGAAAATTTCCCTATAGGATGCTTCACAATGTGTGGGACGGTGCAATTAATCAATTTTAGGTTTGGTGGGCTCCGCACCCACAACAAACGGTTGAGAGTAGAACGATCTTGAAATAACTGAGAGAAAAGTGATAATAACAAGACGGTTATGCTCTTCAAATGCAGATTTAACAAACATACACTAAATTGTGTTCATTTGTTCATTGAAACTTTTTACTGACAATCAGGAGTTTTTTGCTCTTACAATTTTTTTTACGATTTTTGATGGCTTTAATGATGTAACAATATGTTAATAAGGGTAGTGAATGCAACGATAAAGTTGTAATAATTATTCAACGAGTTAACAAGGTACACAGAGTTTCCGCATCCCTGAAGCGATTTATTGATTAACGTGTTTCGTACGGCATGTAATGACTTTTCAATGTTAACTTCTGTGTAACACCCGTCGCTCGAAACGTCAATCATGTTGAGCTGAACGTTCAATGAATTTGATGAATCACTTTGGCATTTGTGAAATTGCAAAACAGTCGCTGCGGTGAAAGTCAAAGTTCACTAATTAATCCCGCCCCGCAAGTGATCCACAACTCCGTAGTTATCGCACCAATTTTCCCCTGAAGAGAATCACTTGGCAGTAGCTTTTCCTGGATGTCGATGATTCTGCACGTGCTCTGCCGCTAGATCCGACTCCGGCTGCCAATCACGTACTTCAACGGTGTGGCATTCCGTCACTTCTCGCTTCTGGCTCCACATTCTCGTTAATTTTAATTTCTATCCTGATTAAACTACTCGCAGCTTGATATGAATTTATGCGAGCGGAATACCAATCAAGCCCCTCGCGGTGAGCTTCCTGCAAAAAGTCCGAAACGAGCTGCGAACGGACGAACGAAACTCTTGTGCTAAACCGTCGCAGTTTGTGGCTGCTTGAGCACGAAATTGGCACCTTGCTGGTGCTAATGGGACCGAAAAGGTCGTGACAAACGTGGGACAAACTCCGGCGAGTGCCCCGTGGTCAATCGCTCAAAAAGTTCAACCGAAACGTGATAAGATAGTCACAAACAAATGGAACGAGAATTACCCGAGCATGGGTAAGTAACAAGGGAAATGCGTAATAATACCTTTCTCTGGTATCAAAACCAAATTTTGGTATTCCTGGACCCTTTAAAATTTGTCTTAAGGATTATGCAAGAGCAAAATGTGGTATCATACCAATTTAAGGTATTGTTTTGTGCAAAATTGCAGAATTTGTCAATGGTCGAACACCACATTTTGGCATTCTTTTGGTATTACAGTATTTTATCAAATTCCTCTGAAACTATGGGAAAATTTTGACCAATTTTAACAAAATAATTAATTTTGCGCTAAAATGATGTCTCAAAGCGAATGCCTTCATTGAAAACCGGAAATTTCAAACTTGATTTTAAACATTTTTGATATACCCCCTGAAGAAATGACTTGAAATTGTGGAAAATTTTCTAAGTCAGGATAACCAAAACGTTGAAATTTCTCTAAGTCGGGATAACCAAATACTTTGAAAAACGAGTTAATCAATAGATTATTGAATTTTGGTGAATTTTAATCCTTTTTTTTCAATCTTGTTATTTTTCAGAATCTTTAAGAACTTCAAGCACAGGCCGTTCATCAAGGACAAATGAATTCGATGTGGTGAAGAATATCACTAAGAACAATATGGAATCATCCAGTGAGTAGATTTGCCTGTTGCATATGGATCATTTCCGTTTTTTCACTAACTGCAACTGCTGCACTAATAAATGACATGAAAATACCAAATTTTGGTATTACTTGTGCAAAAACCAGCGACATAAATGTGCCCTTGGTTGCCCAGTAATAGATGGTAAAATACCATGAAATCAAACCAAAATCATGTATGTGGAAGACCACAGGAATACCAAAATCTGATTTTCCAAGGGCGCGGGAATACCTAAAAATAAAACCATGGTAATACCAAGTTTTGGTATTCAAGCAATGTTCAAAAATCCAGAAGACCTCAACTTGGTATTGAAATGGTTTTATTTTGAAGTATTATTTTACCCTTGGAATAACATTTTTTTTTTGTAAAAACGTTTATTTAGATCATTTTGTTTAAATGTACATGTTTTTGTTGTTTTTAAAGAACTCTTTAACAAACTAAACTAACTGCGAAATCTAGTGATGCTAGAGTAAAAGAGCAATCTGGATCTAACACAAAATTTATATAGAAAATAAAAAGCTTTAGCGCCCTGCTTTTACTGTTAGCCTCAATATTGTTGAGCTCTGGTATCAAAAACAAATTGAAACTAATTCTTCGATTCAAAATTGCTCCTAATTTTGATTGAATGAAGTTCCATAGATGTCTCACTCGAGTACACTTGGTGAATTTGTGCTCCAGATCTTCCACGGCACCGAGACAATGTTGACACGTTCCACTGTCCAGTCTGTTCTGTCGGAACAGCAATTCAGCGTGTGGTATTTTCCGGTTGACCAGCAAATAGAAAGTAGTCTTCTCCGCAGATGTGAGTACTTTGCTCCTGATGTTGCGCCAGACTGACCTCCACGCTACAGCCGGGTGCTCGTTCATGATTTTTGGCGTGGTTAGTGTTCTCCTGAAGTACCCGTGGAGTTCTGTTGCAGTTGGTTGTCCAATCAGCCGTTGTGGTAAGTATGGCAGTTCTCGAGCTATGGCTTTCAGACACGGGTACAGCGCCGGAATCCCACTGAGGTTTGGTGGGTTGTCCAGCTGACTCACGAAGGAAGCTGCGAATGGCGTTTCGCTAGATCCTCTGATAAAGCGGTTTAGAATCAAAGCTTTGCTTTTCATCTTTGGCACGTGCAGGTTTAGTCCTCCCTCTGCTACCGGGAGAGCTAGCTGGTCAATGGATACCCGAGTCGGATATCTTCCCCAGATAAACTGGCCAATCTGGGACGTGACTTTGGCTATGCAAGCGTTTGGCATGCTAAGCACTGATGCCATATACCACAACTTAGACGTCACAAACAAATTCAAAAGAGTGACCTTTTGATGGATGGAGAGGTCACGTGGCTTGAAAAGCCACATGAGGTAGGACGTCTTCCGGATGGTTTCTCTCCAGTTCTCCTCGATCGTTCGTTTCAGTGAGTTGAAGTAGATAACTCCCAAGATCTTCACAGAGTCGCAAACCGTCGTCCAGCCCGCTCCTGTTGAGTTCACCCGCTGCGGTCCAATGTTCACTGCAGTTGTTTTCGCTATGTTCAGCCTGGCCCCCGAGCACAGTCCGAAGTCGTCGAAAGCCCGCTTGACTTCAGCCAGCTTCGTTTCGTCCACCAAAATGATGGAAATGTCATCCGCGTAGGCCACCACTAGCTCTTTGGGATGATTGCAAATAGCAAGAAGTTTCTCGAGAAGAGGATGAAGGAAAACGACAAAGAGCAGCATGCTAAGAGGATCACCTTGGCGCACAGACCTCTGAATGGGAAATTGAGCGGAGAGATTCCCATTGATGATTATCCGTGATCGGGCGGAGCACATCAGCCTACCAATCAAAGCCACCAGATTTTCGTTGATGCGCATGCTGCGCAACACGCTTAGCAGGTACGTATGGTCAACCCGGTCGAACGCATGGTCCAGATCGAACGAGATTAGCTTCCCAGTTTTTCGCTTACAGTTCAACTCCACAACCCTGTCCTTTATCGCATGAACAGCCTCGAAGATATCGCGTCTTGCGTTGGAGCACTTCTGACACGAGTTGAGGATTCGATTCTCGTTTATTATTCGTTCCAGTCGCACCTTCAGAATGCGCGCCAGCAGTTTGTAGTCGTAGTTCAGCAGGGTAATGGGCCTGTACGCTTTGATGGTTTCCAGGTTCGTTTTCTTCTTGCTCAAGACCACTACACCGTCCAGGAACTGTTCGGGGAACCCTCCCCGCAGCGCCTCGTTCAGGATCAGGTTGAGCTGTCGATGAATAATGTTGAACGCCTTGACATAAAACTCCTTCGGGATGCCATCACATCCTGGGGACTTCCGGGATGCACTCGTCTGGATAGCAGTGAAGATTTCTTCCGTTGTAATTTCTTCCATCGCACGGTTGTTTGCCTCCGAGTTCGGGTCCACTAGTCGATTACTTGGAAAGTCCCGGTTGAGCTGAACATCTTCAGCACTGTACAGCTGGCGGAAATAGTCAAAGATGTGATCTTCGACTTCCGCTGAGTCTTCCAGAAGTCTTCCTTGGTGTTTGATAGAAGAGATTGTGCTGTTCTTCTTGCGACCGGCCCGGTCACCTAGCTGGAATGTCGACAGCTTTTCGTCGCCCAGAAACTTGTCGTTCAGGCGCTCGAAGGCTTTCGAGAAATTGTTTTGTAGCAGAAGCATCTTTCCTTTTATACGGTTTATTTCGGGAACCATCGCTGGATTGTTGGTCAAGTTGTCGTAGGCTGCTCGGAGTTGTCCATACAGTAGTTCGTTCGCAACGTTGAACTGGCGGAAAGCTTCGTTTGTCTTCCAGCGGAAGAAGCTCTTTATTCTGGGTTTGGCACAGCGGATCCACCACTCGATCCAGCTGTTGAAGTTCTGTTTCTCTCGTAGCCAGCGATTCCATTTGAGCTCGAATTCCTCGAGGTTCTCTTCAGTCAACACATGCGCACGCATCGACCAGAAACCATTTCCGGTCGGCCGTCCTTGATCGGGAAGACAGCACCGCACTTTGAACGCCTTGTGGTCCGTGAACGACGTCACGAGATACTCCGCCGTGCGCAAGCCCGGTACAAATGCACCGGAAACGTACAATCGGTCAAGCCGGGAGGAGCAGTTCGGCCTGATGAAGCTGTACGCGATCTGATTTGCTTTCAGAACTTCCCACGCGTCTTTAAGTCCCAGGTTGCTGGTTAGGTTTTTAAGCGCCAAGCTGTGGTTGCTGGTACCAGTTGCGTCCTTCGAAGCAATCACGCAGTTGAAGTCACCGCCAAGAATGCAGTGGTCTGAGCAGTTTTGGAGGAAAAGGGGAAGCGTATTGTTGAACAGGCGTTCACGGGATGCGGCGTTCACGGTACCGGAGGGGGCGTATACGTTGCAAATGGTCACCATGCTTCGCAGGGTAACGGCAATGATACGCGTGTCGAGGCTGCGTCGAACGTTCGAGAAACGGATGTGCGATTTCAAAGCTATTGCTGTTCCTCTCCTACTGTCGTCCACGTTCGTTAAAACGTTGAACCCTGGGAGAGCTAGGTTTGGGTTTTCAACTTCTTGAAGTAGTATAATGTCAAGGTCAGTTGAGCGAATAAAGGTTTTCAGGGATTGGATCTTGTTGTCGTTCGAAATGGCATTAATATTGATGGTGGCGATGTTATAGGAGCAAGGCAGATTCATTGCAGTGGGAGCCGCAGGGTGCTAGGTGACTAAATTTTTGGCTTTTTTGGACGACCCGGTCGTCGCTTCTTCTTCACCTCAGTGAACTCACCAGAGCGCACACTTCCCTCGCTCTCAGTTCCAGAGATGGAACTCAACGAGTGCGTCTTCTTGAGGTCAGGATGAGGGATAGGGACAGGGATAGGTACAGGGAATTCGAAAGGACTCACCGACTCACAGCTAGCGGGGTCCGACACGGCCGGCATTTCTGCGTCCTCTTCCTCACACGGCAGCTTCGGGTGCGGAGTGTTGAGTTCTGCAGCATCGTCGGTGGCAGACGGGCTTTCGGTCTCCATTTCTTCGGTTTCTTTGTTGTCTCCTTCAGCAGCAGGTGCAGCAGGGGGGAGTGGAATGAGTATCATGTCGCTTGTGCTGGCGAGCTCTGACTCGTTAGGGCGATCGATCAACGCACCACCTTCGATGGCGGTCGCAACTGATCCAGCTGAGACCTCTGTCTCGCTTGCGAGGGTGTTCGAAACCTCGGACGACGTGCCGCCTCCGCTAGCTTGAGAGCCAGCTGAGTGTTCGGCAACGTCCGTCGAGCCGCTTGTCTGAACAGACGATGTACCGTCTCCGCTGATGTTAAGCGATCCATCAGCTGAGTGTCCGGTAGCGCTCGTTGCCGCTCCGCTCTGAGGGGCGTTGGGTGCCGTGCCCTTGCTCTCGGGTCTTATCGGTCGTTGCGGGATGACCGGACCGAGGATGGTGCCACTGAACTCTGGCAGCAATGTGTTGGTGTCAGGGGCAACACCGTTCAGCACACTAGCGTAGCTAGTTGAGGTTGATCCGCTCGCACTTTTCAGGCGGGCGCTGAGATCGGCTTTTTGACCGAGGAGTTTTTTGTTCTCCACGCACGACATACCAATGTGTTGGGTAAGCGTGCAGTGCCTACAGGTCATCGGCTGCCCTCTGTAGGAGATCAGTGTGCTCTCTCCTAGAATCGTTGCGAACGATTTAATATGGCGGCGAAGGATCATCTTCGCCACCCGGATGCCTGATGACATGCCACGGAGAGGGAAACCCTCTCCCCATGACACCTCGCGAATGCTGAGCACGTCGCCAAAATGGCGCAGGAACGCAACAATGTCGTCGTTCGAAACGTTTTCAGAGAGGTCATGGATCTTTACCTCCACTCCCCCGTCCTCCATCACCAAGCGCACCGTGACCTTGGTCTTGTTGATCTCCATCACGTGTTTGCCATTGTGCATAGCAACGGTGTCTTGTGCCACCTTCAGCTCACTACACTTCACATGTACGCAATTTTGCGCATGGTTCACCTGGAACCTTTTCACTTGGCCAACGGCCAGTCCTAGTTTCACTAGCACAAACTTCTGCAGTTCCTCAATGGACGGTCGTTTCGGAAAGTTCGAAAGGTCCACCTTGAAGGTGTTTTCACGCGATCTCACTTGAGCCATTGTTGCGAGTTCGGATGTAATCCGGATCGCAAATTAAAACCGGTCGTCAGTTGAAAACTGACGCTTAAACACGCGAAATCTGCACCAGCAAGTGGTGCAGATGGCCGACACACGCGAAAACCCAAAGCGCGCAGAAGAGCTCCGATGCACACGTCTTATTGCGTCGAGAGCCTGACACAAACTGAATAACATGGTTTGGTACCCAAGCAACACACTTTGTCAGATAAACGTATTTCCTAACAGGTTGTATAACCAATCCCCCTCGTTACCACAACTTGTTCTACAACTCCTGTGAACTGGAAAAAGCGCACTTTTTTCTGTTGTATAACTTGCCAGAAAAAGATGCAAGTTATCAGAGTAAGTTGTACAAATGTATTTGACAACACTGTGCTATCTAACAAGAGATTCATCGAAAAAAGGGGGCGTGGTTTACGGCTGTGCTGTCAAATCAAAGCGCACACTGGAAAGGAAAGTTAGATTGAAAACAGCTGTCTAACCGCCGACTAACTTACATGTAAACAAACGTTTCTTATTAGAATTTCAATCAACGACGAAGCTAATAAAAAGGTACGCTTGTTTCTGCAAGATTTATTTAAAATAATTTGAAATTGAAATTTAAAAAAGAGAAGCATTCATGGCGCGCATGTGATTAGTGAGAAATTCCCTGCATGGCGAACTTTTAGATTTTCCTTTTTTGGTGAACTTCCTCTTTCCCAAGATTCGATCCGATGACTTCGACGATTTGTTGTTATCTCCACGGCAGGTCCAGGCGCGCTTCCACATCTCTCCACGGGGCTTCATAGTAAACAAGCTGGCCCAAGCGTCAATAAGAAGGCTGCTGTCTGTTTTGATAGCTAAAGAACTTAACTCCAACGAAGGCTGTCATTGGAATTGAAGTTATATAAGTTTGTTTCAAGTCAGTTTTTATAACTCCACTATATAACTTCGTTATAACAAACCGTTTCAACTGTCATTTCGATTACCGTACCACGGAGTAATATTGAAAATTGGTATGATTTTGATTTGTTGTTTTCTCTATCATAAACTCTATAAGCTGTTAATTTTTATAGCATTTACCAGCGATATGTTCACAAATGAATCGGTCAACAATCAAAACTATTGCAATCTTCAATAAATAAACATTATTGAAACTCTAAATTCCTCATGTACAAATTTACACCACCTAACAACACGCAATGTCAAGTTGAATATATATGTTGAGCATCAGTTATATAATCTATTCTCCGATAACATTTGTGTAACAAAGCGAGAAAACCTAAGGTTATTTATAGAATGGTTGGCGTTTTTCAGCAGATGCCGTCACATGACAATGTTAGATAAGCAGTGAAACAAACAGTGCAATATTGTTTTTATTCAACAAACTGTTTTCGAGTAAAACATTGCAGATAAGGGAACAGCATCTTGGCATATCAGCACTTTGACGTTCAATTACAGCTCATAAAAAGTATTTTTAAGTGAAATAAAGTGATAAATAGCTCAATAGGAAGTGAGCAAGCAAGTTTTTATCAAAAGTGTTCCAAAATAAATTGTTTAAATAGTGAAAATCAGCAAATTGGATCGAGTTAGGAGCAAGTGCTTACCCTCCCAAACATGTGAAAATATTTCCTATGTTGTGTGTTAAAGTTGGAAAAGAGTGAAGTTGACTGTGTTGTAACACTTGTGTGGCACAAATCTCAAGAGTTACATAAGTCAGGTATACAAGTAGTGAAATAAACTGTTATTTAACTAACGTTGAAATTTTTTCTCGTATGTTGATCAAAAACAGCTGTCTAACTGTTATTCAACAGACGACAAGTTATGAGTGCTACTCGGGTATTGTTGTGCCCTTCCACATACAAGACTTTGGTATGATTTCATGGTATTTTACTATCTATTACTGGGCAACCAAGGGCACATTTTGGTCTCTGTTATTTGCCCAAGTAATACCATAATTTGGTATTCCCGTGTTATTTACCCCTGCTCGGGTAGGGCGAACTCCTTCTTAAAATCTTAATCTTTCGCGAAAATGACTTGTTGCTGATGCTGTGGACTTTAAGGTAACGCGTTTGATACTCATGATTGTACAATGAATAATAGGGTGGTCCAAATCCGGGCTCCCTCGGGGCTACCCCCTGAAATCGAAGATTGGCCCATCACTAGGCTAAATTCCAAATTTGAGCTCATTCTGACCACGGGAACCCCTTCCTCTAATCGCTTGAAGTTTTTATGGGAAAAATCATCAAAATGTATGGAGAAAAGCAACTGTTTCAGTTTTTAACATGTGGAAGGCGCAATAGTTATCCAATTCATTCCATTTCTCGGATGTAGAAACCTAATTAAATTTGAAAAAAAAAATCCCGAAGACAACATATGTTTAAGGGAGCATTCTTTTATTACGTAACGCAAAATTTTGAATTTTTTGGCCCCCTCCCCCCCACCCCTTCGTAACAAACCATAACAGATGAGCAATCCCCCCAGCTTTTTTTTTATGTCAACCAAAATGGTTTTTTTACAGAACTGTTCAAAGACTTCATAATTTTCAATACGGACTTAAGGGACTCCAAACCGGACCGAATAGAATAAATCCGGACAAAATTCGTTTAGCATAGCATAGCATAGCATAGCATAACGGGTCTGCACCACGCTGTAGGGGGTGCCACAATGGTCAATTCAATATTCTTAGACAATTTGATTGCTGCCCGGTACATCCAAAAATATCTAAGAACGTAAATTTCCACACTGTGCTCCAAGGCTACGCCCGTACAGTACCGTGGGGATTTGGGAGGGGATGTTTTTGTTGTTCACTAGTGGCAAAAGTGCAGGGATCCCATGCGACTTTTAAAAGTGAACGGAATATTTTTGGGAGGTTTGGAATGGGGGTTAGGGGAATTTCATCGGGCCGATGAAAATGGTTGAATGCGTAATGTATTAAATGATTTGGAAGTTTGTACGTGTAAATGTGAGTCTTTAGTGTATTATATAATAAGCATGTAGTTTTGTGAAAAAAATAAATGAAACATTTTTTTTATTATACAAATAATAAATATAATAAATTTTATAAATAAAATCAAGATGATTCCAGGAAGCTGTAAAAAAATAGCAGTAATTTAAAATATAAATGCTCCAGATGGTTCCCATGCTGTTCTAGAAAGTTTCGTTAATTTAAACAATTTGATCATATATGGTATGAGGAGATGGTATGTTACAGGAAAGGAAAAGGATAAGGAATAATATAAACATTTATATAAATCATATAGTGAGTTGATCAATTTACATGCAGACAGTAAAATTACCACAATCACTCACTCCATACGAACAGCGACACAAAAGCACACAAAGAAAAAATTAACCTGAATAATCACGACTTCGACTGACGCGCAATAATATTCAGTAGCACCAGGCCTGCAAAAAGTTTCCAACCCAGCGTACACATGAAGCAAACCAAAATGTCTGTTCACTGCTAGCATGTGACTGCAAGCCTACTTTGTCTATTCATCCACTGCCGCCTGACTTGTGCCGGTCGGCTGCTGGAGAATGAGGGACGTGAAAAAATGAGCTACACTCACTCAATTCGTGTCATATGACTGACTCGTAAAATCCTCTTTAAACACTATTTTGACTATTTTCAAACAGGTGAATGGTTGTAGACTGTGCAAAACACTTAAAACAACCATAACTTATATTCAAAATTACATATTCACGCATAAATACGAACTTTTTGTGTAAAAACTTGTTTCTTTATGTGTGTGCGTGCAACGTCGAATGAGCGTTGGTCGACTACTGCCTCGCATTGCAGCTGCTCAATGAGCTAGGGCACTCACGACTGCGTCGGGTTTGTTTATGTCACGGTTTTGCGGTTCAGTGAATGGATCTCAAAAATTCGTGTCAGCGTCGCCGAGTCAGGACCCCTGACATTTTCAGCACTGAGTAGCACAATGACCCCCCTCACCGCATGCATGATATGAACATGAACACGATCACGAATACAGCACAAAAAGAACACCACAAAAATCCAGCTTCACGGCACTGCTGCTCACGCGATACTCATCCGGACAAAATTCGTTTAGCCAGTGCTAAAAATTTTATGTGAAAAATTCACGTATACATAACGACTCGGAATCAAATTCTGAGCAAATGTCTGTGTGTGTATGTCTGTAAACCTGTGCACCGAAAAATATTAACTCGATTATCTCCGGACTGGCTGAACCGATTTTGACCATTTTGGACTTATTCAATCCATCTTGGCGTCCCACACAGAAAAAAAAGTGTAAATTTACCGGGCATGTAAACCGTGTTTCATACGTAAATATGCTTCTTTTAAAATTGAAACTCATTGTAAACGGTTGAATGTCATTTAAAGAGCCGTTATGTAAAATCAAATCCTACTTAATGATCAAATCTCATGTAAATGAATTTATGTTCGCCGATTTTGGGAAAAATGTAATCCTAAAAAGCATGTAAAATATAAATTCAATGCGATTTTTTGTACTGAAATGTAAAAAATCATGTGAATTTCATTTGTGAGATTGCAGCTGCGGATGACAGCTGAAAACAAAACAATCAAATAAGTTCGCTAGTGTTTGGAGGCAAGTCAAGAAAAAGTTTGACGCTCAAGTTTGTTGTTTATGTTGAAAATATGAGTGCAAAACACACAAACAATGAATGCTAGCACCAGGTAGTTGTTGTTATGATTAGTTGCAAAACTGCGAGCGTCTATTTTAAGAGATCAACTAAAGAACAGTTAAGTGGCCAATGGAACTCGTGCTGAACCAGAGTTGTGGAGTCCGAGCCGGAGTCGGGTCTATTCGACGTCCCGGAGTCGGAGTCGAAGTAGAATAACTGGAGTCGGAGTCGAAGTCGCCGGAGTCAGCGTATTTTGTTGGATTGGATTTTGTGCCTTCATCCAGCACAGTATATTCAAAGATAATACTACTGTGAGACTTATAACATTTTCCAGAACCTCTTAAGTAAGTATGAAATCTGGTTACACTCAAATTATTTCACAATTTCACAACTTGCAAGTAATTATTTATAAATAAACTTCAAGATCCTTACAGTTCAAGATCCGAGGGTCCTGTACAAGAAAGGCTAATCCCACTGGAGCTGATAGAGCTACCGGCAAAGGGCTTACCAAGGTTGTTTTCCGTTAATTTGGCCATGCAAATCCGCCCATTTGTCTTAGCTGCAATTTGTTAACTCTTGCTCGTTGAAAATCTGCTTCCTGCTTGTAGACCAGGAATTCGTACCGCTGGCAACCGGTTTCATCCTGCGGGGCTGTTCCGACGTACTCCAAAGGAATCTTCCACTTGGCCACCAACGGTGCAACTCGCGAGAATTGCCGATTTGAATATCTCGCTGAAGAATTACATATTTACAATTAAATTTTATTTAAAATTTTTAGAAATACTCTTACCAAAATTTAACTCAGACCTCCTGACTGCTTGGAAAACCGAGATGAGATGACGGATTTTGACGTTTTTCTTTTAACAGAATAATTCTCGTTTGTTTTTTCAAAAGGTCCTATGAAAACCCCTGTGACTGGAAATTTTACACATTTTAGAATAGAACAGCGTAATTACCAAGAAGGCCTAAAAATGGGTATTCGCATGCATGAATGCTTAACTTCTGATTTCTCTTAGAATCTCAATATGGGAAATATGCCTATTTCAATCATTATTCTATTCTCAGTCTATCATCACTACTTTAGCATTGAATTAAAAGCTTCCGAAAAGTGATTTCAGTTGCCAAATTCTGCTGAATCCCTAAATTTGTCTAAAGCTTAAGTAACAAAGTTAATGCTATGATAAGTTTTTAAAATAGCAACATTTTCACTTTCAGAAACCCAATTTATAATGAATAGATTTGATTAATTTAAGCAAAACCTTATAAACGGGCCAAACCCGAATTGTATAAAAACAGTTTGTCCTCTGCTTGGATGTTTTCATTAAAACGAGCAGGATAGACTCTTTGTTAACACCTCAGCTTTGGCTCATTTACAATGTTTTCTTGGTTTTTTTGTTGCACATTGCGTTAAATTTCAATATAGATTTTTGGGTTTTTGATACAGATATACTGACTCTTATTTTTCAATGTGGCAACCCTGCTTGTTTTGAAAAGACGACCCAGTGCCAGCCTCAGGGGGGAAGTCGACATTCGCGACCTTCGCGACATTCGCGCACGCAAGCTGTCAAACTGCAAAACATCCTTCACCAGCTCGCTGAGCCAATTTTTTTCGTGAAAATTTCGTGCTTTGTGTGCTAGTTTTGTATCACACATCCGTCATCAATGCCTGCCATCGCCAGTGAATTGTGCTTCGTAGGATCGTGGACATCCGTGGTGCAGATTCGCAGCCAAAAGGTAAAGTTCCGCTCAGACGGAGTTGCGGTCTAAAAAAACATTTTTGTGTTGGTTGCTGCAGGGGGTTTGAAGAAGGGTAAACAAAAAATCTGATCAAATTTGTTTTTTTTTTTTTTCCAGTTGTGGCCGATTCGTTGCATGCCAACATCGGATCATCTTCGCTGGGCTTGGGTGGTGGACGACACTGGAGCTGTGGCAAACACGAACGACGGAGCCACAATCCTACGACTGCTAAAAGTTGATCATCCGGCCTCGAAGGTGCACTGTAAGTTGGCCAAGTTGCAGGGCGTGACGTTCTGTGATCGAACCATCAGCATCCCCGCCAAGCTGCTGAAGAACCTAAAAGATTCACAACACCCATCCGGCTATCGGCTGGCAATAAATTTGACGCATTGAAGTGTGGTGGCCAAGCGAGTGCTCGAAGGCAAAAGTGGTTGCCGGAGGTCGAGCTTCCACGAGCAGCAGGCCATGGCCGAAAATTACTGCTGGTGATTCCAAAAACCTTCGCCAGAAAAACGCTGCCAAGGACGTCACCAATCTCATGAACAATGAACATGCTGTGCTGTGGGCCTGCCTCAATTCCAGCCAGATTGAAATCGACCTAACCCAGTTCCATCGGATTTTGTTTAATTCTACAGGTGTGCTTTTCCCCCATTTCCCCTACTTTTCATAGCTTTTTTGGATCTAAATACCTACTGATGATTATTATTCTTTTTTACAGTCGGTAACACGAAATTGTGGCTTTTTCAAGCTGAAGATGGGCAATCGTGGCAGCAGCTAGCCCAAATTAGCAAGCCCGCTCGTCGTTGGGGAGAAGTGCAGCAAGGAAGGACTCATAAGACGACATCGTCACTTCAAATCATTACCCAGATCCGGATGTCCGTGCAGCACGCCGGCCGGCCTGCCGTGGCCTACCGACGAAGCACCGTTCTGTCTGTTCCGGGCATGCTGCTGCTGGAGATATGCGCGAGGTCACATGATCACTATCTTAGCAGAGCTGAATTTTCCCAGCGTGAGGTGAGGTTTGACAGATGACGTTTGTTCCAGCGGATTTTTATTTTGTTATTTAATCTTCGTCATTTTCTAACTTATTCGTAAGAGTAGGATCTCAGAATCTTCTGGTTCCAACTTTAGTTTATATATTTCTCCGTTGAATCTAGAATCTGTCTAAAAAATATCAAACTCTTTGCCTTTTGCAGTTAAAATGTTTTACCTAAGTTCTTTTCTGGTTGAACAAAAACAATTTTAGAAAAAAATTGTTTAGTTTGATTAGAAAGTCATCTAAATGTGAGCATTACTAAACTGCATCAGGCTATAAAAGAATTTGAAAATTACATCAGATTCAAGATTCAACGGAGTAAAAAAAATTTTGACTTGTGTAAATTTACGTAGATTTCATCGGAAATTTACATGTTTTCGAAACGCTTTTTGTTCGGCACAATTACATCGGATGGCATTTAAATTTAAAATGAATCTGATGTAAATTCGCATCATTTATGACGTGCACTTTTGGTACATCATTAATGATGTAAATTTACGAGATTTTTTTTTTCTGTGCATAACACCCTAGTTAATATTATGAATTTTAGTAAAGTTCTTTAAAAGTAATGCTAAAAAACGATTTTGGCCAAAGTCCAGAAGATTGTAAAAAGGGTGGTTTTAGTAAACAATCCCGTCTTGTTATTTATTTTTAGAAAGGTATTTCAAAGACCATTCCAATGAGCACAAACGATTGAAGATCTGACAACCCTATCAAAAGTTATGGATTATGGTGACATTTGAGTACTTTTCCGAAGCCGGATCTCAGATATTTCGATTACGTCCGAATCCTTCATGCAACTCGTCATTAGTTGGATAATTGAAAGACCTTTCAAATTAGTTATGAGAACTAAAGTGCTTTTTGTCCACTTTTTGGAGGCCGGATATTATGCGACCCGTGAAATACGTTTTAAATGCACATAAAACGTTGAAGAACTGATAACTCTATCAGAAGTTATGAGCACTTAAGTGATATTTTAGAATTTATCAGAAGCTGGATCTCAGAAAGTTTTGCCCTTTTATTGTGAGGCGTAAAGTGATTTTCTGAAATAGAAAAAAAAGGATTTTTCCAATACATAATTAATCGTTCCCAAATTTTGTAGAGTTGCTTAAAAAAGAAATTAAAAATTGCGGCTCTGGTAAAAACAATGTCGTACACACAATCTAATATCAGCAATTCCCCACGATAACAGCATGATTCGAAAAAAAAGTTCTTCGATCGGGCTCAAAATTTTTCTGGGGGTTCCTTGGCCAAAATCATTAGACCCGTATTTTTTTGTTTTGCCATTAGGGTGACCTACGCCGTGTTAGGGTGGTCCCAAAAATGACCATTTTCGTTGAGTTTCTCAAAAATCACTTTTTTTTTCAAGAAATCATATCTCCGCGCCATTTAGTCCGATTTTAGCTGCCTTAAAAATTTATTTTTTTCACTAAAACTGAAAATTTCAGCGATAACCTATACATGTTAGGGTACCTATACATGAAATACGCAACTTTTGGTACCCTAACATGTATATTTCGCTATATTATTCAAGTTATCGCAGTTTTAGTGAAAAAAGTCGTGTTTTGCCGTTTTCGTCATTTTCTCATTTTTACGCGTGGCGCGTCGAAAAAACGTTTTTGCGAAAATCGACGAAAATTGCCATTTTTCGGACCACCCTAACACGGCGTATGTCAACCTAATGGCTAAACAAAAAAATAAGTCTCTAATGATTTTGACCAAGGAACCCCAGAAAAATTTTTAGCTCGATCGGAGAACTTTTTTTTTCGAATCATGCTGTTTTCGTGGGAAATTGCTGATATACTATATGAATGTGAGGAAGGCACCAACCACCTTAAGCATAGCATAGCATTGGTGTCTACCCGTAGTTGCTACTCCGTTTTTGACCACACAGCAAAAAAAGTAGTAAAATGACTGCGTGTAAAACTGCTTTGTGTAATCATTTTTATGTAATATTACACAGTTATTGCAGAACACCACTTTGCACTTTTGCCTAAGATCTTGTACACCCAAATTGTGTAATATCGCATTCGCGTCTTGTCTACTGTTGAGTTGTCAAAAGTTGCTCCCACCCGCAATCAAATCAAAACAAAGATTTGGTGGAGCGGCAAAATTTCAATTTTCTTCGGTCAAAAGCTGCAGTTCAGGTTGTTTAGAGAGTGGCGGTAAATAACTATTGTGGTGAGAAGGTCTTGAGCTAGTTTAAGCTAGTCAAAAACCGCTCAATAATCGAACCTGTTCCAGAACGAAACAAATGCGAAGAGAAGGCGAATTCAGTGCGTCTGTTCCCCGATTACATCAAAAATTTCAAGCTGAAGTTTACCATCTACCCGTCCCCGGAGGTCTCACCGGAAGAAAGTCAATCTGACCGAGCCCCGAATGCCTTCATCGCTACCATCTAAACTAAGCGCACGATCAAGTTCGTCGGCAGGTGCTCCACCGGATACGAACTTCTTTCTCCAACCGTCGACGCAGGAGGTGACCCCGCCAGAGTGCCGCGTGCCATTTGCATTACCGAGGCAACGTTTCCCAGCAAGAACCTGGTCTGGAACCGACCGTTTTCGATGACGTTTCCACCGGAACGTACCGCCAGCTTCATCACCCATCAGAGTGATCGCCGGCAAGTCGTGGACAACTTCGCCCGTTGCCACTGCACTATCACTGCTCATCGATTCAAATCAATTCATCGTATTGTAAATACAAATATGGATGTAAAATAAATTTATTATCAATCAAAACGGAACATTTGACATTTACTTTGTAGAGAGAGCAATTCGACACCTATCCCAGGAACCAAAATAACCAAGAGTGTAATATTACACGTTTTATGGTGTACATACAAAGTGTAATTTTAAGTGCTTTTTCTTACAAAGGTGATGTGCATGCTTTTGCATGTGATTTTACCATCCGATTTTTTGCTGTGCATGACCTTCAAAAATAGTCCATGGACCACAACAGATGAAAAGTAGGAACCAATCATCAACACTTCGCAACTTTGAAAGGACCCTATCATGCTGATCAATCGCGTCGCCAGCCACGACCAGTGGTAAGATCACGAGGAAGTGGATGGGAATGTTAGCCCGATACTTGAGTGATAAAGACCGCTTAATCGGGAATAAGAGATTCTTGTAGAAATTTCAATACCCCGCAACTTTGACGAATGCTGCTAAACAACTCAACAACAAAGTTTAAGAAATGTATTTCCTTTAAATCCGGAATCAACCTGCGAAACAATAGTGCGTAATTTCACATCCATTTACCTGTGCTACCAATTTCAGTGGTAATAGTTTTAAGTTGATAGCTTTCACCCCCCACAATTAATTTAGAGAAATTCTTCAAGAACGAACATTGCCATTCCGCCACTGCCAACGAATCTACAGGACGCGGAAGGAATTGGCTGTCTCGCGTCCTGTCCTATTCCGTCACCGGTGCTGCAGTTTCCAGAGTTGAAAAGACAGATTTGAAGATTTTATTGTGTCGCATTTGTCCTCGTCGTCGTCGTCGTAGTCGCCATCGTTTCGTTCAAGAATGGTGCTTGTTGAAGGGAAACTGTCTTCAGTTCTCGGGTACCCACTTTTCACCAAGATCACTTTCATCTCGCTTGTCGACAATTTCCAACACAATGAAAGGTGCGAGAGCTACAATATTGCAATTTTGAGTCGCGTTTCGTGAAGCTTTTGTTGGCAGTTCAAATAAAATGGCAGGATTACAAGGAATTACATCATGCGATTTGTAGCTTTTTTATTATTCAAGCTTTTGTGATTGATAAATAGGTCGTTGTTGAAATGCTGATTCGACTATCAGGTGGTTTCTCATTTCAATGCTGTACAAATTGAATAATATTTTGAAATCATTAAAATTTTCACGGAATCGCTGTGTACTATACAGTTACGTCTTACGGCTGACAAGCTGCGTCATAAGTCATCGAATCCGATTACTAATGCCGTACACGCCAGTTTTGGATGGAACAGTTCTACGATTGATAAACAGTAAAAAGTTATGAAGATTTATATTTGGTTGAATTTGTTGAGATTTGTCAATTCCATGCAATCAATTTAAACATATTTTTTTCCGATTTTGTGGGTGCTTTTTCCACTTTTTGGTCAATTTATGAAAATTTGTATTGCAAAAAAACGGATATTTTTTGAAAAAAAAAAACTTGTTATTCTAACAGTGCAAGTACAGTCAATTCATAGGTGGGTACACGACCAAACTCCATCCTTTGGGGTTCTTCGAACGCCATCGATCGGAGCACTTTTTTTGCCCTCACGGAAAAGGGGCAAGTACTTGACTGGTTTTATATTCAATCATCGTTTTACGACCGCGTCGGCGAATAGGCTCAGTTCCAGTTCGTCGATATGTGCCTCAGACTCAAGTACCAAGGCATAAAATATTTCCCTTCACAACATAATATGTTCTACACACATCAGCGGGTTTCAATGGTGCTTCCCAGAGGAACAGGTTCCCCGGCAAATCTCTAATGCATAAATGTAGCAGGTGGATTGATGGAGAATTTTTTTTCGAGTTCACTCTTCCCAGAAGTGACAACTTGCACCGGAAGTCGATGGCGGCGGCGCCTCGGGGCACTCACAGGTACTGGAACTCTCGTAATTATTCCCCAGAGAGAGAGGATCACCGCCCGGTGCCCGGACTAGACGCCGGTTTGTTCACTTTTTGCCACAAATTTATGTCGCTTTTTTGTTCTTGGCTTCAACTTTACAGCAACTGAATCGTTAATTGCGAAGTGTGTTTCTGTTTTTCCCGCCGAAGAAGAATGGCGATACAATTCCAAGCCGGTAGGAATTTTCCTTTTCGTAAAAATGTGTCGCGACAAACAGAATTTGGGACACGGTCGCCATAGCATTGATGTTTGTCGTTCGGCTCGCGGAGGAGGAATTTTAATTGAGTTTTGTTGGCCGGAAGGCAACAAACTCGGCTGGGCAAGAATTTATTTCCCGAAAAAAAAACAGTCCACTTGAGCAGATCAGCAGGTGGGGGAGTTTGAGTACACCAATAGGGTGTAATATGGTTGTATGGAAAAAAATAAAGTTGTCCAAATTTGGCTAGCACAGCAACTTTTTGGTTCCTTTTGGGGTCCTAAACAACTCCCCAAAGTTTGGGAACGATTGGTTTAGTCCTCACTTTGCGCAAAGCGATTCAATTTTCCATACAAATTTGTATGGGAAAAATCATTTTTTTGAATTTTGATATTTAAAAAATCCAAGTTTCACGCTATACTAAAACCGGATTCATATTCGGATGCTCCGGAATGTGCTCTACAACTTTCCCGAAGAGAGTATGGTGCTAACTTGCTCCTATAAAAAGATATAGCGTGTTCAAAACTCGTCTAAAACGTGTTTTTTGATCGAAAATCACGTTTTAGACGAGTTTTGAGGACGCTGTATCTTTTATAGGAGTTAGCACCATACTCTCTTCGGAAAGTTGTAGAGCACATTCGGAGCACCCGAATATGAATCCGGTTTTAGTATAGCGTGAAACTTGGATTTTTTAAATATCAAAATTCAAAAAAATGATTTTTCCCATACAAATTTGTATGGAAAATTGAATCGCTTTGCGCAAAGTGAGGACTAAACCAATCGTTCCCAAACTTTGGGGAGTTGTTTAGGACCCCAAAAGGAACTAAAATAATGCTGTGCTGGAAAATCGATTTTGATATTACACCCTAGTACACCAACTGTTGTCAAACGAACGGGGTCACTTTTTAATTTGACACCTCTTTTACACGGAGTTCACACAAACTACCAAACGTTTGTTTTGATAGTGTGCGTGAGCGCCGTGTAAAAAGTGACAGTTCGTCACTTTTTAGTTTGACTCTGACCAACCAACGGGGTACAATCTAAACAAGTGTCAAACGAAAAAGTGACCAACCACCGGGGGTTGAGTGTACCTCATAAAAAATGTTTCCAAATGATTTTTAAACAGTTCTAAAAACTTTTAGCAGTAGTTTGATTCAATCATAGCATATCCAGAACATAAAACGATGTTAAAAGGAACTATGTTTTTTCATTCTTCCGTAAATTAAGACTTCCTTTGAGATAAATAAATAAATAAAATAAAATATTTTGTTATTTTGTAAAATAATAAAATAAAATATTTGTTTAATTCCGAAAAACACCCATTGAGTGAAATTTTAAGTCAAATTTTCATGTATTTTGTCAATAAATCATTACTTTTCGAAACAAGTGCTGAAAGGTTCAACTTGTCAGCACCCATTTCAGTGCTGAAAAGTAGAACTTTTCAGCATTTATTTTGAAAAGTGTTGCTATTCGATTCTGTTATTTTTGGTACAGAAAAGTAGGCTATTTCGTCGTTCAAGAATGACAGGAAAAGTAAATAGTTTCACGACGGAATTGCAAAAAAGCTATTTGAAAATTCAAGCAAAACATGAAAAATTAAATAAGACCATAAACATTTGAAGAAATCTTCTTTTAAGATCAAATAAATTCAAATAAATTCAAATAAATTCAAATAAATTCAAATAAATTCAAATAAATTCAAATAAATTCAAATAAATTCAAATAAATTCAAATAAATTCAAAAAAAAAATCTATTTGAATTTATTTGATTTTTACTTTTATCAAATAAATTCATGTTCTTAATAATAAACGTGTGTCGAGAATTCGAATAAATTGAATAAATATCTTTCTTTAAAAAGCATTGGAAAGAATCTACATTTCTTATATTTTTTGTTTTCGTTATTTTACTTGTTGTATGTGACTTGACAATGCTTTGATTTTTTTTATGACGATATTTTGCTCTAAGAACATGTTTGCTCAAAATAAAACCACTCCTAGACACTCAAAAAAACATGGTTTGCTTTTAAAATAGTGATTGGTGATATTTTAGAACATTTAGGGCATTTACTCACTATGGTGTCCCACCGGATTGTAACAAATTTAGAT
Organism: Culex quinquefasciatus; assembly: GCF_015732765.1. Taxonomy (NCBI): domain Eukaryota; kingdom Metazoa; phylum Arthropoda; class Insecta; order Diptera; family Culicidae; genus Culex; species Culex quinquefasciatus. Next base: position 93,545,679 of record NC_051862.1, on the reverse strand, counting down.
TAAGCCTACCTGTAAATAAATAAAAAAAAATGTTTAAAAATAACGATGTTTATTAAGGCATAATTTTATAATAATTTTGATTAAAATTTACATGGTAAAATTAAAATTTATAGCACAACATCGTGTGAATCCCAAACCATCTCTAGCGTTGAAGTAACTTTAACACTCTTTAAAGGGATGCTCCATGAGGAACATCCCATGTATCTGAAATCACGAAATCATAATCGATCATGTTTCGCCGAACTTTTCAGGCAACGTATGTTTTTTGCGCATTTCAGCATACCCTTTTAACAGGGGCACACTAGCTTTTAGGAAAAGTTGCTCAAACTTTTTTGCCCAACCCATCAACTCTGCGCCCTACATGTCACAGTAACTTGTAGGATCGAAAAATGCCCTTTCTGTGGTGCCACCAGGGCGTGGATATTGCGACCCCAATGAGAAAGCAATTTTTCATCTTTTTGCACCCCAAAATAAAAAGTCCTCACCCTGTTGACGTGACACTAATCTACTGTCCATCAGGGATGTTTTTTTCACGACAGACTGGAAAATTGTCCCCGTTTAACGGACGCGAGCGCGCTGCAATTGGAGGATAATTGATGCCTTGTCTTGGGTCGAGGTCGTTGTTTGACTAAACGCGAGACGTCGAAGATTGATTCGCGCTTTTTGGCGAAAGTAGAGCTTGAGCAAAGAGTGAAATTCGATATATTTTGCGTGGCGGAATTTTGGGAGTTCCTTAATTAGTTCAAGGTATGGAGGGGGAGATTTTAGATCGCTTTAAATCTTCCAAGAATTGAAGGATGCTGAATATAGTTTTTGTACTCTTTATTCGTTCAACAAATGTGGTACCGCAAAGTTCAAAGGAAATTTCTTAGCTTATACAAAAGATTTGCTCATGGGGAGTGCTTTCGACATTGCCTTCCTCCATGCCAAGAATCCGAGATTAGGTCGCGCGTTCAAAAGGGAAGCCATCAAAACTTTCTGAATATCAACACAATCTTCGTCCTTCTTAGATCTCGTCACATACACACATACAGACACACATACTGCCGAACGTAAGCGGATAATCGCAAATATCCTCGCTGAAGGATACTCGAAGTCATCCTCCTCATGCTACCTTCCTTTCCGAGGGATTCGCCACATGTTACCACTGTATCGAGAGATACTTTGAAGGATCTATCTCTTCAACATGGGATGTTCTATGGTATAGGCTGATATGAACGTGAATGTAGGTACAAAGTAACAAGCAGAATCTTAATATTGTTTACCCAACAGAGTCGATGAGAGCGGGAAAGAGCTTCCATCTCATCACAGAAGTGATATATTCACACTGAAGTTGACTACATCGATAATACCACAGATTCTGAGGCAGTTCATGGTTGACCACTCAAGAGGAATATTACACTGGCCATGTTCTGGTAAACTTACGGGGATATCCGTACCGGACAAAGTACTTCATTTCCAAAGGATTCCCGAACCACTCTTTCATGAAATAGAGAGATAATGATGATGATTGCGAGTGTCCCTCCTGTGCGAATCTTTGTGCTATGATACGAAGAAGGTTCAATTAAGAGCGATGCCCTTTCTTTCTTTTCAATACACCTCACACACAAATGTTCTTTGAACATGAAAGCAAACTCATTAGCTTTTGTTCGGAATTGTTGCTGATTTAATGGACGCGGAATCGTCTTGGTATATCTCATAGTTCATCGTACTAGAAATCGAGTTTTAAGTGGAATCATTCACAAGCAAATTTAACCGAACCATGTTTGCTCACGGCAAATACCTACCCCTGAATCTGATTGAAAGCATTAGCTTCACATATTTTCACCCAGACCTGACATGGAAATCCCTACTTCCGCTGCTAATGCAATATCTTCACCCAACATACCGGATTGCTTCCCATGAAAAAAATGAAGAGTATTGGGTTAGGGAGCAGAGCACGGACCAAAACGGAAAACCAATAAGCTATTCGCATTTTTTTTCTACGTCTGGTGCCAGCTCCCAGATTTACTCCGACGTCAGACGACAAATCTGCGGTACTTCCTTTCGGCATCCATCGGGGCTGTCATGCTCTCCTGACGTAATAACAAATCTGTAAAAAAAAAGTTGGCGCCAAACGCCACAATCTTCACCTCTTACATATCGTCTTGATCTTGTCACACCTCGCTTTTTGACGTTTCGAGAAATCTCTCAATCCAACAGACCACACCACCGACGCACACACTCTGTTGACTAGTCCCGTCCCAAGAATCGCATCAATATCCGCTCTGTGTACCTCAAGGGAGAAGAACCGGCAAACCAGCGAGGAGGAAAAAAAACACGCGTCCTTGACGTGAGAGAATCGGCATCATCGGGCGTGTGAGACCCAAATCCGTGGACGTCGGAGCTGCAGACGCCGCCTCCCAAAAGGACAATCAAATGTGCCCGAATGTGGGGGGAGATGGTTTTTGGCCGCCGAGGATCGAACGACATCATTGGAGAAATAAGCTCTTAGTATTTTATGTGTTTGGAAAAAAAACTATTAACGAAATCAATTGCAAAATAGAATATTATGTTGTTCAGTTTAGCACAATAAAAAAAACCTTCTTACTTAACTTAATCCACCTTTGGGGTTAGATTTCCAAAAAAATGTCTACGTGGTTTAGAGATGGCCCCTATCTTTTTTATTTAAAAATCGAACTATTTTCGTTTTTTTAAATTGTCTGCACCTTTATCCATCTCTGATTTTTTTTTCAAAAAGCAGAGAAAATTTTCGTTTTTGAACTTTCAAAATCGGACAGTAATGAGATCAGCTATTCAATGATTTGAAATTTGTTAAAATTTGGTTATTCTAAGTGTCATCCAGTTACACTTTCTTTTTCAAATGAATATTACTTCTAATATGATGCAATTTTACCTCAATTTATTCTGAAAAAGTGACAGTATACCAGAAAAGTGGTAAAATTACCCCCTTCAGACATAAATTTACAAAAAAATCTTACATAAAAATGTACCCCTTCCTAGATGTAATATTACCATTTTTTTACTGTGTAGTAAGCATTGTAAAATTTCCAGTTCAAATATCAGACTACATTTGAAACTTTCTAAATATTTGTTTTTGGAAAAAATCGGGAAACATCTTTTAAGAATACCAAATTATTGTCTTTACTTTTCTATGGCTCAAAAGTCACGAGTTTTTTGTCCCCTAAAACATATCGATTAATTTACAAAATAAAACTACGGCTAATTTCCCAAATGTGAAAATAGTTATAAGGGACCACCCATAAACCACGTGGACACTTTTTCGGGGGGCCCCTTAGTGGACAATTGTCCATACAAAAAAAAATCTTTTTTGTATGGAGCGTGGACAATCGCCATACCCCCCCCCCCCCTAAAGTGGTTTATGGATGGTCCCATATAAAAAATCTGCAAAAAATCCACGTGCCTATTTATTTCTGGATAGTCCTGATCAACCTATAATTTGGCCGAAAACACCAAATCGATCAGGAAATATACATTTTTTAGAATATTTCACGAGTGACGTAGGGAAAAATATTTATGAGCAATTCCAGCTCAAATCAGGATTTTATCTGACACTTTTGTACCCGACCCTCTCCGATTTCAATGAAACTTTTTAGACATATTATCCTATGCCTATATAAGCCATTTTTGTGTGTATGGAGCCAATTGTACTCAAAATTGACATTTGAGAAGGGCGTAAGTTATTTAAATATTTTTGTATTTTGTAATTTAAAAATTACTGTAACTCAAAGCCGTTGCTTCGTATCAAAAAGTGGTCAAAGACAAACTTGTGAAAAAAATACACTGAAATAAAAACACACTGCTTTTATGAGATTTTTCAATATTTAAGTTTAAAAGTTAAATTTCAAGGTGATGTCAGGTTTGTTTTGTTCAAAAATGTTAAGGAAAAGACTCAAAAAAACCACCAAAAAACCTTTTTTTTTAACATTTTTATTTTTAAACCCGCTGTATCTTCACAAGGATCGGACATAGGACAATGGTCAATATGGAGACTTTTATGTGAAATTGTCTGGGAAATCGATTCCCACTATCGGATTTTGAAAATTTTGATGTTTAGAGCACTTTTCAAAAAAACAGTTTTAGTAATTGTTTTTTGTATTTTTTAGGAGAGATATACCATCCTGCATTTTTCGTGAGTCTTTATGTAACATCGGAGGCTATTTCCTCGTAATTTTCGAAGGAAAAAAAATCATGACATCACCTTTAAATTTAACTTTCAAACTTAAAAATTGAAAAATCTCATAGAAGCGGCGTTTATTTTTATTTTAGTGTATTTTTTCAGAAAGCTCGTCCAATTTCCTACAAGTTTGTCTTTGACAACTTTATGATACGATGCAACGGTTTTGAGTTACAGTAATTTTTAAATTTCGTCTCAGTAAAAATCTCTTATTTAATGTGACACATAGTCGATGCGGGCGTCAATTTTTAGTAATATTTCAAAAGTTCAGACTTTTGAACGGCATGCAAATATCATTTAATTGTCTTCAATTTTTTTATGATTGCTTTTTCCTAATATCATAAAGTCGTCATTTTTGTAATCCTTGATAAACTCAGTAATTGTGTGCACATTTTTGTACATCCGTTTTCAAATCCTAATTAGGGTAACTTATTTATATCTTAAGGGTACAAAGCAACCAGACAAGTTGTTGAAAATAGTTGAACTTTGGAAATAAATTAATTTAAAATATTGAAAATTTCGTTGTAATTATCCTTGGAAATATTAGCATACACGGAGAAAAAAGAGTTACCAAAATCGTGAACAAGCGTTCATGAAAATGGGAACCTGGAACAAAGTGTTCAAATCCCATGGTACGATTTTGAAAAACGTACCATAAAATTTGAACACTTTGCTCGTGGTTCCCATTTTCATGAACGCTTGTTCACGATTTTGGGAACTCTTTTTTCTCCGTGTAGGGGAAAAATCCAAAAATATATCGATAGTTCCTGTAGTTACAAATATACCAAAATGTATGTAACAAATATCTGGCTATTTCAGGCTCCAGGCTCAGTTGATGTGCACCGTTAATGGCCGTTGCTCCGAAATCTTCATAGATAGTTGGCAAAAGGCGTGTTAATACGGTGCCCGTTTAATTAAAGCTTCACAAGAAACTTTTATGACGTGATCGATCTCAAAACACGTTTGTCTCCAGAATACTTAACCAAATTGAAAAGAGACCATAGACAAACAGAACTGATATACTACAGTGGGAAGCTTTTTAGTACAAAGGATACTACACGCTTGTACATGTAAAAGGTTTTTCTTTTTTTCTGGCAACTGTTAAATTGTGCAATAGTCTGCACGACACTCAGTCCAACCATGCTGAGACTGATCAAAAAAAGTTGGCACCCTTTTGATGATGAAACATGAGGAAGTAGCGTATATCCTTCCTGTCTTTGCTCAAACAGAAAAAAGAGAAAACGCTTTTTCATCGCCGAAAAAGTAGTGGTGCCAAAAGTGGAAAGCAAAAAAAAAAAAAAAATCCGGCCCGTTTTTGCCTTGGTGGTTGTCGCCACCATGAATGGTCTGGTGCCCTAGAGATATATTTTTGGCACGCCCCAGCAGGATCAGGATGTGTGACAACGCGGCTGTTGGCGGAAGGGTTTGTCCTCGTTTCGAGATGTGTAGTTGGAGTTTGAACAACCGTGGGTGGTGAAAAATTGAAGCCAAAGTTGGTTCATTGTCACCCCCAGCGACGGTACTGTAGCTCTGTACATGACACCAGCACTATTGCGAGCGAGGCAAGATTTGGGATGGCATTCGAGCAATTAAGTTGCGAACTTCACTGTTTGACGGATGCATTTTTCTCCCCTTTTCGAAGAACGTTTTGGATAGTATCGCTACGAGAGCACTATTGCATCTGGATTGAAAGTGGGTAGTTGTTGCCTGGTGTTAGTTGCAACCGTACAAAGCGAGACATACTCTTGGACTATTAAATTAAAGTGTACACAGTTATTCAGTTTGTCATTTTTAATTAACAGGGAACTGACTGCTTAAATTGTGGGTCTCGTGGCGCAGGGGTAGCGGCTTCGGCTGCCGATCCCGATGATGCTATGAGACGCGGGTTCGATTCCCGCCTTATCCACTGAGCTTCTATCGGATGGTGAAGTAAAACGTCGGTCCCGGTTTCTCCTGTCTCGTCAGAGGCGCTGGAGCAGAAATCCCACGTTAGAGGAAGGCCATGCCCCGGGGGGCGTAGTGCCAATAGTTTCGTTTCGTTTTTTTTTGACTGCTTAAATTTCTCTAAACATTATAATTGCCCCTTTCCAACAATAATCATCTGTCTGATTTCGTCGGTTGATTCCGGCATCATAATGATTAATGAGTAGGGTGTAATTGTATCAACTTCTGCCTCTGACAAACAAAAAAAAAGACAAGAATTTTTATCTCCTAATGAAACCCTCGTCGGAAGTGTATGATAAGGGTAGACTTTTTTTTTTAAAATAACTCCCGATGAAAAGTGTGACTGCAAAGAATTTAAGATTCAAGTACTGAATTTTGCTGCGTCAATGTTTAAAACCCAAAAAGCATTGCTGATTTATTCTTATTTTGAGGAGATGATGCTTCAGCTCAATTCGAAATTTCATTCATGACTATGGATGGAACCATTCGGAGCAAACAAAACACCAAATGAAACACGGTGGGGGGTTTTGAGATTTTTTTTTTCGATTGATGGATCCAGAGCAAATACAACCATTTAAGTGTATTTCCATTCATCGATGGATGTATTTGGGCGAAACTTGAAGAGCTTCGATGTTCGAAATCTCATCAGACAGTTGAAAAAAAAATAAGCGTAGGAAGAAAAATAGAAAAACATAACATCAGATTCATCAATTTTTTCAACTTACGAGAAGGTTAAAGACACTTCAACCCAATTGTGTCAAGCCCTCTTAATCCGCAAGTGATTTTCATTTAATCAAAATTTCCACCAATTGAGCTTCATTGGGTATTGCCTCTGCAAACGACCATAATAAGCTTTGGAGGAGAAAAATCTTGCGAGCTTTAAACTTTCTTGGATTTGGGTGAACGTTTTCCGTCGTCATAAAATCTTTCAGCCATGGCTGATTGCGCGGAAGAAAATTTTGTTTCGGCAGAAGCAGCACTCGTTTCCATATTACTCGCTTGAAATGTTTTTTGAATATTAAGTGTGTTTGGGGCTATTTACCGGGCACTCGGGAGGGAGTGTAACTTCGTTACATCTTGAGTTGTGAATTTGCTTAAAGATCGAGGGGAAATTTTAAACGGCTGTTTTGGTTAGCTAAGCGCTTTCAATTTAGTTCAATTTTGTTATAGATAAAGGTCATAAAAATAAAGAAATCAAATCTGTCAAATTCATAGATTTTGATGACAATATTTTTTTTTATATTTAATAAAAAGCCTAAAAGGCTTGAGATCATGGAAGCTTGAAGAACATTAAACTTTATTATTTAAGTTTCAAGGTATTCAATAAAAATTGGTGTTATCCAAAAAATAAAAAAAGGAATGGCATCGTAAAAAAAGGATCTATTGACATAAAATTAAAGGATGTGAAGGCTTTACAAAAATTGATAGCTGCTTTTTTGCATGTTTTTGCGAGAAACCTTATCATATTAAATTGATATTAAACATTACAAATACATAAGTTTCACCTATCCAGCGAGAAAGAGATATTAAGGATCTGTAAACTCCGGAATAGAAGATCTAAATTTAAAAAGAATTCTATATCAATCTTTTGATTCTGAATTATTCAAATCCTAGTGAATTGTTATAAAAAATAACGATTGTTTTGCATCTAAAAGCTTGACCAAAAGAAACCCGTTCACTAATTATTAAGTCCAAATTTGAGCGATTCATAAGCTAAAGCGAGTGTCCAGATTCCGAATCAGTCTTTATCAGTATCCGGGATTCGAAGCACAAAAACTCATTTTAACTTTAAAATTGAGATTTTTTTTATAAAAGATATTTCTTTTAAAATTGACTGTTTAAAGTACATCTTAAAGATATTTGTACATTTCCATCTTATTGCAAGTTTTTTTGCTATAAATATAACAAAAATAATATGCTACTGAGTGTCCGGATTTCAAATCATGACGGCAGAGTTTTGCCTCCTCACTGAGGAAAGGCTATGAAATCACTCGGAAATTGAACTTCTTAAACACACCTCTTTTATATACCTTTCATTTTCTGAGCAAATGTCTCTGGGACATGATTTTTGTCCACACGAATTTCTTGGCTCTGCACAGTGGGAAGAATCATGGCAAAAACAGACTTAATTGATGCCGGTCAGTTAGAACTTTCAACCAAGAGTTTTATTATGTTAAAAATTTCGAGGAATCGATTGGTGATAGTGAGAATCCGCGGAAATTTGCGTAAGACCCGTTTTAGGTCGATGTTCCCTTTTTTTGGCTGTTTTTATTAATTTTAAATATGTTTCTTAAATGTTCTATGAGGTAAGTAACGTTTTTAATTAAAAATCCATTCATTTTGTCAACACTTTCTCAGACCCCCTCCAACCTTTCCTTTTGATAATATGTCATTTGTGGATAGCGCCTTATTTTCAATTTGTCATATCTCAGTCAGTTTTCGACTAAAAAGTTGAATTTTTGAGTGATTGAAAATAAACCTCATATCAGCACTTTGAATTTTTATTGTATAACATCAACATTAGGGTGGGTACGGATTTTGAAAAGTTCTTAGATCAAGTTCTAGTGTGGTTCCCCTTGTAGGGCATACCAATAGGGACTCTCACGCCAAATTTCGACTCATTTGGTTGAAAACTGGCTTGTCTCAAGCTGTTTGACATGTGGCGTCGCCGTGTTCATCAAGCATTCATAGCATGCTAAGGAAAATTTGATGCTTTTCTAGGGAAAACCGTTGGTTCCGAAAACCCCGGATGTATTGCCGTTGAGCTCGATGGGGGTTGAACGAATCGACCTGGTCTCTTAGGGAAAATTGTTCTCCAGACGATTCCGCTCATTTCTGGCCATCCTAGAAGTTTCTACATGTTTTCCCCAGGCCTGTAGGAGCGAATTAACGAAAATTCAAAATTTCCCATAGTAAATCCCATGTAAACTTGAACTCGCTTGAGACAAGCCAGTTTTCAACCAAATGAGCCGACATTTGGCGTGAGAGCCCCTATTGGTATGCCCTACAAGGGGAACCACACCAGAACTTGATCTAAGAACTTTTCAAAATCCGTACCCACCCTAATCAACATGTATATTTTTTTTTCAGCTTCACTAAAACATATAAAAAAAAAGAAAAAAATATCGAAGGAGGTAAATTGTGACAAAATTCAGTAATTGTAATATAAATTAAGTAAGAAGTTTGTTGAGAAAATCGGTTCTCGAGTCACATATTTTCTAATACTTTCATAAAAGTTTTATATGCACAGCCCACAAATTTTATCGAAGTATTGTAAAGACAAATCAGTGATACAAAATGGCTTATCAGGACAAAATGAATACACGGGTTGTCAAAAAATGTAACATTTTAAATCGCATAATAAAATTGCGAATAGCTTAAGAATTGCTCCACACCGAAAACGAAATTACTGTAATACCAATATTACACTTGTCTTCAAAATCTTCCACCCCACTCCGGAGCTCCAAAATTGTCTTAACACGCTCAAGCATTCAACAGCTGTGCCAACACGAACACAAATTAACATTTCAAGAGCATGGGAGCACTGAGGCTCTCCACCTTCTATTATTCAAATTAATTCCCGTGCACACCGGGCGACCGATACCCACACGTTGCTTCCTCGAAACGACGCTCTCTGTTTGGCGGTTGTTCCCACTGACTGACTGCAATACTGTTCTCCTTCAACGACCAACAGAAGAGCCGAGATTGGGCCGAGAGGAATTAAAAATTCATTCGACGATTATTATAATTGATTTTGGGTACAGTGCCTTTCAAAAAGTTTTGAACGAAATTTTTATTCTTTGAACAATTTTTAAAATTTGCCGTAGGGTTACGCATTAACGTTGTTTTGTTTCATCTGTGTTTTTGTAAGGTATGCAAACAATTTTGACAGTCACTGTTGTACCCAGAAGCCCAGTGATACCGTTCAATTGTTTGGCGTTAGACTTTTCTCTGTACACACAACACACAACACTCTCATAGAAGGTGGAGGGAGCAAGCACAACAAAAAAAGCACAACGCAAGAGTAGAATTCCAAAGCAAGGTGCTTCAGTGCGTTTCGTGGGCTCTCTCCCATCAAAGTAATTCACAAACATGCCAGACAGAAAAAAAGCGTTTTGTTGAACTGGATTTTTCTCTGTTTTATTCTATTTGGACCCGTTACACAAAACAAAAACGGCCGATGAACGGGGTGGCAACTGTTGAGGGCGGCGAGTGAGAGCTTTCATCGGAAATGTGCCCCCGGATCGCACATTTGCTTACAATGCGGCAATGGTAGGTGGGGGTGGAGAAAGGGAGGTGGGCGTCCAGCTTTGGATTTCGGACGCCATACGAATTACATTAGCGGATCGCACAAATGTTTGAGGAGAGAATAAGGTGAGCTGCAATTGACGCCGACAGCAAACGATTTATTAGGGAGAATTAAAGTCTACCGTTGGGAGATGGTAGTTCAGCAGTACAAAAACTGAGTAAATAAAAGGGCACGAAGAAGTGAAGAAGTGAAGAAGTGAAGAAGTGATGAAGTGAAGAAGTGAAGAAGTGAAGAAGTGAAGAAGTGAAGAAGTGAAGAAGTGAAGAAGTGAAGAAGTGAAGAAGTGAAGAAGTGAAGAAGTGAAGAAGTGAAGAAGTGAAGAAGTGAAGAAGTGAAGAAGTGAAGAAGTGAAGAAGTGAAGAAGTGAAGAAGTGAAGAAGTGAAGAAGTGAAGAAGTGAAGAAGTGAAGAAGTGAAGAAGTGAAGAAGTGAAGAAGTGAAGAAGTGAAGAAGTGAAGAAGTGAAGATGTGAAGAAGTGAAGAAGTGAAGAAGTGAAGAAGTGAAGAAGTGAAGAAGTGAAGAAGTGAAGAAGTGAAGAAGTGAAGAAGTGAAGAAGTGAAGAAGTGAAGAAGTGAAGAAGTGAAGAAGTGAAGAAGTGAAGAAGTGAAGAAGTGAAGAAGTGAAGTGAATTAACTTATCAAACTTACCGCCGGTATGCCTTGCGAGAAGAGATGCTACGGAACGGATTTTGTAAACGATTCTATTCATAGAATTTGATTAGTGAAGAAGAAAAAAGTGATGGAATGATATTAGGGCATCTTCAAGAATAAAACATTTGGGATAACCTCATGATGCACTTAGCCAAAACATCCAATCCAATCAATCCCAACAAAAGTATCAATGACAAATCGATCAGCCCACCCAGCCGAGCCAAAGCTAGTCCCACTCTATTGTAACATAATACTACCACTTGCTTCCAGGAAGAGATCCTTTCGACTGACGGAATCCTACATCTGAAGGACCGACTCCCCCGCGGGACTGGCGAAGCGAAAAAACAACCCTTTTTGCCAGCGTTTATCCACGTGAATAAAAATTCGAGCGATTCCACGGAGCACATAACGCTGGGCAACCAATGAACAAACATTCCAACCTCCACTCTTCTCGAACCTCGTCAGATTCTGCCACCCAAGATATGTATGCAGTTTTTATCTCATCTTGCCCTGTACGTTACAAGTAGGTATCTCGTCCCTTTATGCCAACAGCCGGAGTACGTAACGTCAGCCGGCAGGTTCTCCAATATGTGAAGCATCACTTTTCAACCCGGCCAGCATCCTGGAGGATGAAACTCTTCCGGTGCATTTTTATATAAGTTGAGTAAGTGGACCAATTTTTATAAATTTTTAAGAAAATATATTTAAAATTTATACAATTTTATCTCTCTTCTAATCTGTAAATATTCAAATCTTCAAATCTTCAAATCTTCAAATCTTCAAATCTTCAAATCTTCAAATCTTCAAATCTTCAAATCTTCAAATCTTCAAATCTTCAAATCTCCAAATCTTCAAATCTTCAAATCTTCAAATCTTCAAATCTTCAAATCTTCAAATCTTCAAATCTTCAAATCTTCAAATCTTCAAATCTTCAAATCTTCAAATCTTCAAATCTTCAAATCTTCAAATCTTCAAATCTTCAAATCTTCAAATCTTCAAATCTTCAAATCTTCAAATCTTCAAATCTTCAAATCTTCAAATCTTCAAATCTTCAAATCTTCAAATCTTCAAATCTTCAAATCTTCAAATCTTCAAATCTTCAAATCTTCAAATCTTCAAATCTCCAAATCATCAAATCTTCAAATCTTCAAATCTTCAAATCTTCAAATCTTCAAATCTTCAAATCTTCAAATCTTCAAATCTTCAAATCTTCAAATCTTTAAATCTTCAAATCTTCAAATCTTCAAATCTTCAAATCTTCAAATCTTCAAATCTTCAAATCTTCAAATCTTCAAATCTTCAAATCTTCAAATCTTCAAATCTTCAAATCTTCAAATCTTCAAATCTTCAAATCTTCAAATCTTCAAATCTTCAAATCTTCAAATCTTCAAATCTTCAAATCTTCAAATCTTCAAATCTTCAAATCTTCAAATCTTCAAATCTTCAAATCTTCAAATCTTCAAATCTTCAAATCTTCAAATCTTCAAGTCTTCAAATTTTCAAATCTTCAAATCTTCAAATCTTCAAGTCTTCAAATTTTCAAATCTTCAAATCATCAAATTTTCAAATCTTCAAATCTTCAAATCTTCAAATCTTCAAATCTTCAAATCTTTAAATCTTCAAATCTTCAAATCTTCAAATCTTCAAATCTTCAAATCTTCAAATCTTCAAATCTTCAAATCTTCAAATCTTCAAATCTTCAAATCTTCAAATCTTCAAATCTTCAAATCTTCAAATCTTCAAATCTTCAAATCTTCAAATCTTCAAATCTTCAAATCTTCAAGTCTTCAAATTTTCAAATCTTCAAATCTTCAAATCTTCAAGTCTTCAAATTTTCAAATCTTCAAATCATCAAATTTTCAAATCTTCAAATCTTCAAATCTTCAAATCTTCAAATCTTCAAATCTTTAAATCTTCAAATCTTCAAATCTTCAAATCTTCAAATCTTCAAATCTTCAAATCTTCAAATCTTCAAATCTTCAAATCTTCAAATCTTCAAATCTTCAAATCTTCAAATCTTCAAATCTTCAAATCTTCAAATCTTCAAATCTTTAAATCTTCAAGTCTTCAAATTTTCAAATCTTCAAATCTTCAAATCTTCAAATCTTCAAATCTTTAAATCTTCAAATCTTCAAATCTTCAAATCTTCAAATCTTCAAATCTTCAAATCTTCAAATCTTCAAATCTTCAAGTCTTCAAATTTTCAAATCTTCAAATCTTCAAATCTTCAAGTCTTCAAATTTTCAAATCTTCAAATCATCAAATTTTCAAATCTTCAAATCTTCAAATCTTCAAATCTTCAAATCTTCAAATCTTCAAATCTTCAAATCTTTAAATCTTCAAATCTTCAAATCTTCAAATCTTCAAATCTTCAAATCTTCAAATCTTCAAATCTTCAAATCTTCAAATCTTCAAATCTTCAAATCTTCAAATCTTCAAATCTTCAAGTCTTCAAATTTTCAAATCTTCAAATCTTCAAATCTTCAAGTCTTCAAATTTTCAAATCTTCAAATCATCAAATTTTCAAATCTTCAAATCTTCAAATCTTCAAATCTTCAAATCTTCAAATCTTCAAATCTTTAAATCTTCAAATCTTCAAATCTTCAAATCTTCAAATCTTCAAATCTTCAAATCATCAAATCTTCAAATCTTCAAATCTTCAAATCTTCAAATCTTCAAATCTTCAAATCTTCAAATCTTCAAATCTTCAAATCTTCAAATCTTCAAATCTTCAAATCTTCAAATCTTCAAATCTTCAAATCTTCAAATCTTCAAATCTTCAAATCTTCAAATCTTCAAATCTTCAAATCTTCAAATCTTCAAATCTTCAAATCTTCAAATCTTCAAATCTTCAAATCTTCAAATCTTCAAATCTTCAAATCTTCAAATCTTCAAATCTTCAAATCTTCAAATCTTCAAATCTTCAAATCTTCAAATCTTCAAATCTTCAAATCTTCAAATCTTCAAATCTTCAAATCTTCAAATCTTTAAATCTTCAAATCTTCAAATTTTCAAATCTTCAAATCTTCAAATCTTCAAATCTTCAAATCTTCAAATCTTCAAATCTTCAAACCTTCAAATCATCAAAACTTCATATTTTCAAATCAGCTCCTTTCACCCTAAAAAAACATGTTACACATATTTGCAAATGAGGAGCTGCAAAAAGGACCTCCGCCATGTTTGCACTTGTTGGCTCTTTTTACATGTACATGCGGGTGGCGGCTCTGGTACTGAGCGCGCGTTGGTCCGAGAAAGATAAAGAAAACTGGCACCGAAATGTGTGTCATTGCGGGCTGTAATCTGGGTTACAGACATTTTCTTTGCTGTAGATTTTGTAAAATTGCGGTCTGCTATCGACATTGACGTGTTGTGGTTCAGTTTGATGTGGTTTTTCCAAACTATGGTTACACGACTTTGATGCATTTACGAAAAAAATCTATCCGAGTAACTGTATACGTGGTTTGTGGATGGCCCCCATAGTTGAATGAATCATAGTTAAAATTACAACTTGAAATGCACAGCTAAAAGCTATAATTGCGTCTGTGTCTGTCGCGGGTGACCATGAACGGCCATGATCAACGACGACCAACTTTTTCGAAACTTTTTTTTCGTAAAATCGCTGTAACTCGTAATGGTTAAAAACAAATCCCTGATGTTTACATATCAAAATCTTTGTAATTGCCTGTCTACAACTTTGTAGAACATTGTTACACTCTAAAAAATAACCCTGCAAAGTTAGGAAAACACGAAATTATAAAATAAATTTTTTTGTTCTAAATGAGAAAATGACCCTTTTGGGTTAATGTAGTTTCGAAAAGTACATTAAATTTCCCTTAAAATGACATGTTCCAAAAAAATTTACAGTTGAGTAACGGAAAATGGCAGAGTTTTTAAAACTTTTTTAGTGTTTTCTTCCATGATTTTTTTTTGAATTTTGAGTACGCTATCAAATCGGACGTCCAATTTTACATGAAAGTTTCTTTGACACCAAATTTCTATCTCTTCACCGTTTTTTTTTCGCCTGCTCAAAAATGGAAGGGGTCGTATCGCCATTCCGTCACTAGATATCAAAAACGGATCTCGGATTCGTGATCAGGGACAAAAGTAACTCCTTAGGACAAAGATTCACGCTAATCGAAGAGGGGTCGGGGCAACTCGCCATAGTCTCATTATTTTAATGAAAAAAGTGTATTTAAATGTTTTTTACACTAGTTCAGTTGTTTTGCAATTAATGAATTTAAAAAAATGTAAGATTTGACGAAAACAAAAATTTGAGCGAAAAAAATCTTACATACATCGACAATTTTTTAAAAATCAAAAGAACGCATTTCTAATTGATTTCAGCTGATTGCACTGAAATTTTGATGTTTTTGATTTTTTTTGCTCCCTGATTTTTCGAAAATTTCAAAATATTTACACCAGCGTAATTTTGATGTCAACATAACTTCTGAAAAGGTATGCAAGTAAATAATTTTCCTCTTTTCATATTTGAGACCAAGTTTTGAAATTTTGGTGTAAACTAACATTTTTGACATAACATTAAATATCTATGTAAATTTACGCATTTGGACGATGCATCTACTTATCTTACTCCTAAAGTTTGGCGTCATTGAGATTTGCCAATTATTGTATATTTTAGTGTGGGATTCATTCTGCATTGTTTTTTTTTTATAAATAGAAAGTATTTGCCCTGCGGAAGTTAAGGCTATTCGAGGTGAGCAGTTCTCTACGGAATCGGTCTTTTTTCTTTAATTTTAATTTTTGTATTTTTTAATCCGGCTGAAACTTTTTTGGTGCCTTCGGTATGCCCAAAGAAGCCATTTTGCATCATTAGTTTGTCCATATAATTTTCCATACAAATTTGGCAGCTGTCCATACAAAATGATATGTAAAAATTCAAAATCTGTATCTTTTGAAGGAATTTTTGATCGATTTGGTGTCTTCGGCAAGTTGTAGGTATGGATATGGACTACACTGAAAAAATGACACACGGTAAAAAAATTTGGTGATTTTTAATTTAACTTTGTCACTAAAACTTGATTTGCAAAAACACTATTTTATTTTTTTATTTTTGATATGTTTTAGAGGACATAAAATGCCAACTTTTCAGAAATTTCCAGAATGGGCAAAAATCTTTGACCGAGTTATGATTTTTGAATCAATACAGATTTTTCAAAAATCGAAATATTGGTCGCAAAAATTTTCAACTTCATTTTCGATGTAAAATCAATTTGCAATCAAAAGTACTTTAGTGAATTTTGTTAAAGTGCACCGTTTTCAAGTTATAACCAATTTTAGGTAACTTTTTTGAAAATAGTCGCAGTTTTTCATTTTTTTAAATTAGTGCCCATGTTTGCCTATCTTTGAAAAAAATATTTTTGAAAAGCTGAGAAAATTCTCTATATTTTGCTTTATTGAACTTTGTCGATACGACCCATAGTTGCTGAGATATTGCCATGCAAAGGTTAAAAAACAGGAAAATTTATGTTTTCTAAGTCTCACCCAAACAACCCACCATTTTCTAATGTCGATATCTCAGCAACTATAGGTCCGATTTACAATGTTAAAACATAAAACATTCGTGAAATTTTCCGATCTTTTCGAAAAAAATATTTAAAAAAAATTAAAATCAAGACTAACATTTCAAACGGGCCAAACATTCAATATTACGCCCATTTGAAATGTTAGTCTTGATTTTAAATTTTTGAAAATATTTTTTTCGAAAAGATCGGAAAATTTCACGAATGTTTCATGTTTTAACATTGTAAATCGGACCTATAGTTGCTGAGATATCGACATTATAAAATGGTGGGTTATTTGGGTGAGACTTAGAAAACATAAATTTTCCTGTTTTTAACTTTGCATGGCAATATCTCAGCAACTATGGGTCGTATCGACAAAGTTCAATAAAGCAAAATATAGAGAATTTTCTCAGCTTTTCAAAACTATTTTTTTCAAAGATGGGCAAACATGGGCACTAATTTAAAAAAATGAAAAACTGCGACTATTTTCAAAAAAGTTACCTAAAAATGGTTATAACTTGAAAACGGTGAACTTTATCAAAAATTCACTGAAGTACTTTTGATTGCAAATTCGATTTTACATCGAAAAATGAAGTTGAAATTTTTGCGACAATATTTCGATTTTTTGAAAAATCTGTATTGATTCAAAAATCATAACTCGGTCAAAGATTTTTGCCCATTCTGGAAATTTCTGAAAAGTTGGCATTTTATGTCCTCTAAAACATATCAAAAATAAAAAATAAAAATAGTGTTTTTTTGCAAATCAAGTTTTAGTGACAAAAAGTTAAATTAAAATCACCAAATTTTTTTACCGTGTATCATTTTTTTCAGTGTAGTCCATATCCATACCTACAACTTTGCCGAAGACACCAAATCGATCAAAAAATTCCTTCAAAAGATACAGATTTTTGAATTTTTACATATCATTTTTGTATGGACAGCTGCCAAATTTGTATGGAAAATTATATGGACAAACTAATGATGCAAAATGGCTTCTTTGGGCATACCGAAGGCACCAAAAAAGTTTCAGCCGGATTAAAAAATACAGAAAAAATCGAATGACCGAAATCTCAGAGAATTGCTCAGGTACAAATACACAAAGAGCTTTTTTGTTCTTGATTGATGAGTTCAGGTCGTAATAAAATTGTAGATTAATGAACATTTTTAATCTTTATTGGTATCCATGCAAATGTTTATCATTAAATATCCAATATATTGTTTGAATGTCCTGAAGTCAAAAAGTGCAATTTCAGTGAGTAATTGATGCTAGAAGCAAAACTTCAAAAGTTCAGTCCAAAAAACATATTCGAACAAAAGGGTCAATTGAGTGTTTTATCTGGCACGATTGCCATGAGACCAGTGTGGATATCACTGACGAACCACTCGACGAAAACCCAAATGCAAATAAGTACTGAGCTCAAAAAACGGTCGGATAGCGAAAACAGAACCCAAATAAAACCCGTAAAAAAAATCTCTTCACATTTTATTTACCCTGCTTCGGCGGGCGAGCTTTGCTGTTTTTTTTCCTTTTCATAAAACGCTGATTTTTCAACTTATTGTTCCGCTCTGGAACGAAAAAAAAAGATCTTCCATGGGGAAACAAAACTGACCGTTCCTTTATGATTCGGCACTGTTTTCTTTTAATTCAATTACAAACCAGTTATTGAAACATCAAATGCAGATAGGCGGAAAAAATAAGCTCAACTTTTCTCTCTTCCACTTTATTTCTTATTCACGATTGAGTGGTGAGCTTTTTCGCTGCGATAGATTAAAAGTCACCGGTATGAAACAGGCAGAACAAACTTTGTGCAAAAACCGAAATATATTGCCTGCTGCTGGCCTGGTTCTGGGTTGGTAAACACGATGACGTTGAGTTACACGCAGATTTGGCGAACCGTCAGCCGGGGAGTAATTAGATTTGGCGAGATTTCCAGTGTACCCAGGCAACATCGGAAGACCAGACTGGAGTTTTATGGTGTCTGCACATGCTGTTGCCGCCAGTCAGGTTCCAGATCGCTGAAGCGAAACTCTCCGGCGCGGGGAGAAGACAATACCGACAACTTTGATAGAACTCATTGTGATTTATGTGAATTTTGACCTTCACTGGTGCGTAGTTTTGGTCTGGAAACATGAATGAAAGGTAGTTTTATGTCATGTTTGAAACATAAATTTTAATCTTGGAACCTCAATGAACACATAAGTGAGTTTCAATGACTCTTAAATGAAAGTAAGAGAACTCTCCTAATCATTTTAAAAGTTCAATGTACCTAAGAGAATCGCTTCTCGTTTTTATTAAAGTACTAAACTCTGGAATTGCCAATCCGAAAAAAATCTGTTCACCTTTTCTGTTTTGGATTCCAATCACAAAGTAACCAAAATAAACAGAGCTCCAGTATACAGATGGAACGACAGATAGCAATTCGGTTTTCGAATTTGCATCCAAATTGTGTACATTTCCCCAAAT
Source organism: Culex quinquefasciatus (assembly GCF_015732765.1). Taxonomy (NCBI): domain Eukaryota; kingdom Metazoa; phylum Arthropoda; class Insecta; order Diptera; family Culicidae; genus Culex; species Culex quinquefasciatus. The sequence continues at coordinate 93,526,592 of NC_051862.1, read as the reverse complement.
GTGTCATCGTGTCGAAACCGTATCTTGGGCTGGGAGTGAAATGTAGAACTTCCTCGGGACTTTCCTGGTTCTCTGTCAGGTTCAATCTTAGGGGTCGAAATTAGTCGATAAATCTTGTTGACGTGCCATCTTCTGCGGCTAATTAGTGTGTTAGTACAAATGTCTTACATTGTGGGTGAGATTTGGCGCCGTGATGACAGCACGTTACCTTGTTTTGTTGGGATGAAAATTGATAGCATTCGCTGCGTGATGCAATCAGTCAATTTAATTATTCAACATGAAAAATAATACCTACTTCCTCCTCTCACACACGGTGCGAAATCCTTCAAGGACTGAAAACCCGTAATTCGGCTCATGCAAAATCCGAAAAGCTTCACGCGCGCATTAAACAAAGTTACAACTTTTCAAAGGATTGTTCCGCCGTACGAGAATTTGAATGGGAAATTTCATCAATAAGGCGGTTCGAAAAGCGATTCACAACACATGTCGACGAGCCCCGGCGTGTGCTGCCTGGAGTGGGCTCAATATAATTTTTACTCTGGTGCGAAAACGTAGAGTCAAACTTCCTGAAGCACTGAATAGGGTAACTTTTTGATTCTTTTTGCTGTTTTTGTGAACTAGTTGTGAAATTGAAGATTAAAAATATTATTAGATTTTAACCATTTTGAACAACAAAAACTGGAAATTCTGATGCTATTAAGGCATTGGTATAAAATTAATTTTGACAAATTTAAGAAATTTACTGCAATAAAGGAAAAACGGCGTTACCCTCAAACATAACATAACATTTAAAAAATGAAATGTTTGGAATTAATTTTTAGTTGAAAAAAGTGAAATAAAAAAAGTTCTTCATGTACCGTAAACCGGGGTGACTGTGATAGGATTTCAATTTGTTTTTAGAATATTTTACAACAGGTAAGGTTTTTCTCAAGATTATTATTTTTAAAACATGTACTGGGGTAGACTACACAAAGTCTATGCCCTATTTCGGAAAAAAAGTTTTTTCAATAACGTTTAGAAAAATAGTTACGTTAAAATTCTTAGTTTTAATTCCGGGGTGACTTTGATAGTCATAGTTTTTCTTGTTAGAATCATATTCAAGATGTTCAAACTTTATTTGTACGCTAAATGTACTTAGAGATGGTATAGCTGATATAGTTTTTAAGAAAACAAAAATCAATTTTTATATTTAGTTAACTAAGTTTACAAGCTTTTTGACAAAATACATATAAATTTTAGGTAAAATTGTTAAAAAGTCGGAATTTTGCCTGAAATTTGTTTAAACTAGTTTTGTTTATAAAATTATCGATTTATATTGCATTTTATACTGAATTCAAAGCACGAATCACAAGTTTTCACATTTTAAATGAAATTTGTTCAACTGAAATTGCCTACAAATTTTGAGATTTTTTTTAATTGGGTCCTAAAATGAAGCTTAGATTGCTGATATTATTGTTTACAGCGATAAAGCTTATTTTTCTGAGTACAATTACCCTTTGTACGACAACAAAGAGTTTAAAATGGATTTTAAAATCTATTTTGAAAAATTATCCTCGCGGTCCTTCTTGACAGAAAAACTCCTACGTTCCAAAGGGAACATAGTTGATCCATCGAAAAAATGTTGTCTTGTCATTTTTTTTGCATTAAAATGAAAAAAGTGATCAGAAATGGTTTTTGATCGTGTTTTTTACCGTTGTACATAAAAATTGACACAGGGCTTTAGTACCCAATTGTGTTTCAAAAACACATATTATTTATTATTTACAAACTTTTCTAACCTTCTCCTAGTGGAAAATTGTCCAAAGAATCCGAAAATGCATTCCGTTTTCCGATTAAAAAACATGTTCTTTGAGAAAATCATAACACTTTGAGAAGTTTAAAATAATGACTTTCATCAACATTTTCTTAACGATAGTTAACTAACTTTTTAAACTTGTCAAAATGTTATGAAAAGTTCTGCTTGAGGTACTTTGAACACTTCTCTACCACGGTCAGTATGTTTCTAAACCATTCCTTACGTATTTTAATTGTACTCTCCATTTTGCGGAAAAATCGAAAACCTATCAAAGTCACCCCGTTTTACGGTATCAACTTTATATCTGAAAAGTCTTGATCAGGAAATTCTTTTTAGGACTTTGTTAGGTTTGAGATTTTTCAGCAAAATGAAGAGTACAAATTAAATATTTACGGATTGCTATGGAGTCACGCTGGTAGTCACCATGGTAGAGAAATGTTCACAGTACTTCAAAAAGAAGTTTCCATAAAATTTTGAAAAGTTACACCCAAAACTGGCAGCGCTAGTCCGAGAGAATGATGGTCTCGAGTCGAGAGAATAGTGGTACCATTCACGGACGCAGAGAACACAGCTCGAGATGGGCGATAGAACTATTCTCTCGAGGTTCATTTGCAAAAAAAGTTCATCCGTCAAACAAAAAACCAAAAGTGTCGACAACGGGAATCGAACCAGAGACCTTTGACAAACCAATCCAATGACTTAGCTGCCTCGGCCACCACAGTTTGGTGATCAAAGAGAAGTCAGAAGTCGATGTATGACACTTGTTGTTTATTGATTCAACTAACGAATGAACTCATTTGTTATGATGGTGTGAGTTGGTACCATTATTCTATCGATTTTGGCACTGAGCCCTCAATAAATTTTGAGAGAACGATTATCTCGACTCTGAATTTTGGGTGTAGTTATGTATTAAAAATTAAAATGTTAAAATGTTGATGAATACCATTATTTTAATATTTTCAAAGTGTCATGGTTTTCTCAATGAACATGTTTTTGAATCGGAAAACAGAATGCATTTCCGGATTCTTTAGACAATTTTCCACTAGAAGAAGGTACCGTAAACTGGGGTGACTTTGATAGTCCGGGGTGACATTGACAGAAATAAGATATGGCTACTAATTTTGATACATCCAATGTAACGGTCTATTTTTTGCATATATGTTCGATAATAAGCTATCCCTTAATGCTTACATACTCAAAATTCTGAAAAATGTTTTGATATTAATTTAACGGGCATTTGAAAAACCTATCAAAGTCACCCCGGGCTATCAAAGTCACCCCAGTTTACGGTAACATATGTTTGTAAATAATAAATATTATTCGTTTTTGAAATAAAAAATGTGAAAACTTAGTCTTTATTAATCTTAAACATTATAAATAAATACGATCGATTTTTTTTATATATACAGCTATGTTTTTGAAGTCAGATTTTTCTTAGGATCTATTGCGACCATTAAAGATATATTTAAAAAGGATAGAAAACTTGCAACAATATTCAATTTTAAAGAATTCAACTTTTTTTGAAGAACTGCTCACATTTGAAAAATGGAAAAACTCACAAAGAAAAGGTTGTTTAATTAAAAAAAACTTAAAAAATATTATAGAAGTCGACCTAGAACTGCTCATGTTTGAAAGAATGGAAAAACTCACAAAAATATTACGACAAATAAGAAAATGCTGTTTTTAATAATAAAATAAAAAGTTAAAAAATATTTTAGAAGTCGAACTTTTTTTTGGAAGAACTGCTCATGTTTTAAAAAATGAAAATCTTAAAAAAATGGTTAGGAAGTTATTCTGTTTATTTAATAAAAAAAAGATCATTACTAAAAAGATGGATAAACCAAGGATAACTCACAGAAAAAATCAGATTTGTCTGCAAAAAAAATTTTTTTCAAGAATTTTTTGAAGTTTATAATTATAATTATTTGTTTCATTTTTTCACATTGGACCTTCTGTCCTTTCGACGTTTTGTCCATTCGACCTTTTGTCCACTTACGATTTTTTGTCCAATCGACCTTATGTCTTTCGAACTTGTGGCATTCGACCTTTTGTCCATTCGACCTTATGTATTTCGACCTTTTGTCACACATCCCAAAATGGAATATGAATCGATATTTTTCCAAACAAAACTAGTTTTATCGAATTCTGGGCAAAATTGTGAGTTTTTAACAATTTGACAATGGGTCTGGGGGGTGAGATTGAGTCATAAAATTTCAGCATTTTTGTATGACCCAATCTCACCCCCAGTCCCAATGTCACCCCTGATGACAGAATTTTGTTAAAAAGCTTATAAACTTTGTTAACGAAATATAAACATTGCTTTTTTTTCTTAAAAACCTTAGTGATGGAAACCTTAGTGATGGTACATTTGACATAAAAATAAAATTTGAACACCTTAAATCTGATTTAAACAAGACTATCAAAGTCATCCCGGAATTCGAATAAAGATTTCAACGCAGCTGTTTTTTTAAACACTGTTGAAAAAACTTTTTTCAAAAATAGTGTATGGACCTTGTGTGGCCTTGTCCAGTACATGTTTTAAAAATAATAATCTTGAGAAGTTGGAAAATTGGAAAATACACCCCGGTCACGGTATCAGCCAATCGCAAAAATGTGGCAATGCTATAATTCATACCTTTTAAGCATTAAATGACATCATTTAACTTTTGTTGAAATTAGTTTTACAAAAATCATAATTTAAGGATTAAACTCGGCCATCCTAATCTTCCAGTCATCTGGCCTACCAAAAGTTGCTCTGTTGCTGATGCGAATAAAAATTCAGAAGCCCTCTCATTCCTGGCCCTGGATCGAGCAGATGCCACTTCTCTCCCCGTCATCATCCCCGCATTCAGCACATTTTAACATTTTATACATTGTTTTTTTTTCGGGGCTTCGAAAAACTTTCCCTCCGAACATATGCGGCAATTCTCTCGTACACATAATTATCCTGGTGGAAAATACCCATCACACACACACATACACACATGTGCTTCATCCTATTATTACTTTTCGAGTGTATCAAAAGAGGGCTGATTCTGATGCTGTGGAGGCACATATGCGCAACAGAGTGCCTCGGAAGAAGGTTTGTAAGGACGAATCTCTGGTGTAGGATTTGCGTTTCGAGCGGATTACAGGGGCTGTCGACATTTCAATGATTGCAGTTCATCTGGGATTACCAACTACTATGAACTAATGAAGATAAGAGAAAAAGTTGAGCATGCCAATGACACGTGTCTACATTTCAAATTAAGAGACCACATTCTATGCGCCTGATTGCCTGCCAGAAGACACCAGATATCCTCCGTCAGGAAAAAAGGGAGCCCTGATTGAACGTTGACGATGCAACGTGTTCAGCACTTTGCACCCGGCATCCTGTAAGCCCAAGCGACACTCTGGAAAGTAGTTTGGGGCGGCCTTTCCCTTCTTCCTCGGAGAAACAACAACGTGTTCATGTTGTTTTGAAAGTTTCCTCAACCCAGAGAGAGAGAGAGAGAGACAGTCACGTGGTTCGACGAAGAACTGCAAGCCATAATTGTGGCAACAGCAAAAGAAGGAAGTTCAACAGCATTCGATGGCCTACATGTTCCGTCGATGTACAGCTGCTGTCTTTATTTTCGAATGCCACCACAGGAAAGCAGCGACGACGACGACGACGACGACGTTACATCCTTGAAAGCAGAGTACTCTGTCTACCGGCAGCTGCTGGGCTTGGTGTTTTGGGGCATGAATAATGAACGGCAGCAGTCGTCAGTCAGTGGCGTAGTACGAGCTTCGAAAGGTTCTTTTTTTGGGTTGAGGGATACTTTGCGAACAAAGTGGGTCTCGTCCAGGGACCACGCGTTTGATGGCTTCGACAGCGTATTTTTGGATGAGCCATACGGCACGTGTAGAAAAGCATTTTTTGTAGCTTGATGTGCCCACCAGTTGTTGCAGTGAATAGGGAACTAGAAATTGAGAGATTTGCCATGGTCTGGAACACATTTGAAAGATTAATCGTTATTAAATTTTAATTAATTAACGTTGTACAAATAGTTTACAACGGATTTTCACATGTTTTTTTTTCAATGAAAGTTTAAATTTTTAGCAATTGTCCTCTGATTTTTAATCAAAATTCTGAAAGTAAGACAAAACATGAAATTAAATTTGCATTGGCCTTAGCTGTTTTAACAACAAACGTTACTTAATCCACCTTTAGGTGGTTGGTGCCTTCCTCACATTCATAAAGTCAATACATTCAGTAAAAATAGCAACATTCCCCCTTAACATGTTTAACAAATCAACTTTATTACTCATTTCTTTTGATAGGGTTCGCAGACCTTCAATATTTCTGGTTCATCGGCAAGGTCTGATAAAAAAACCTATCCAACGATAGTTCGCATGGAAGGTTCAGACAATATTTTTATCACAATATCTGAAATCCGACCTCTAAAAAGTGTATAAATAACTCTTAAGTGCCAATAACTTTTGATAGGGTTGTCAGATCCTTGATGTTTTAGGCTCATTTGAAAGGTCTTGTGATTTTCTAACTAGCGACGGGTAGCATGATGGACCTGGACATTATTTTCATTGAAATATCTGAGATCCGGCCCTCAAAAAAGTGTATAAATAACACTTAAGTGCTAATAACATTTGATAGGGTTGTCAGATCTTCGATGTTTTAGGCTCATTTGAAAGATCTTTCGATTATCTAACTAGCGACAGGTCGCATGATGAACCCGGACATCATTTTCATTGAAATATATGAGATCTGGCCTCCAAAAAGTGTATAAATAACACTTAAGTGCTAATAACTTTTGATAGGGTTGTCAGATCTTCAATATTTTAGGCTCATTGGAAAGGTCTTTTTAATACTTTTCTGAAAATGTATAATATGATAGGTTTTCTTGCAAAAACCACCCTTTTTACAATCTTCCGGACACACGCCAACATCGTTTTTTTTTGCATAACTTTTGAAGCACTTAACTTAACTTGCTGAATTTAAATAGAGACCTATGGGACCCCAAGACGGATCGAATGAGACTAATACGGTCAAAATCCGTTCATCCAGTCCGGAGATAATCGAGTGACAATTTTTTTGTCCACCCACCAACACACATCCACACATACATTTGCTCAGAACATGATTCTGAGTCGATATGTATACGTGAAGGTGGGTCTACGAGGTCGAATTAAGAAGTTCATTTTTCGAGTGATTTTATAGCCTTTCCTCAGTAAGGTGAGGAAGGCAAAACAGTAATATTTTTAAACAAATATTGTTTTTCCTGTGAATTTAGAGTCCGATTTAGATTTTTTTTTTTCGAAATTTGCAGCATTTATTTTTATATTCCAGTTTGCAATATTTGACCATTGATTTGGATAAAAGTTATTCCATGCATTTTTTTAACAAGAAGCCATTTTACATGATTAGGTTTTCTATTTTCTTGACTTCATACAATTTTGGGAGCTGTTCAGCCAAAATGGGTAGTTATGTGAATATTCGAGAATCTGTATCTTGAGAAGGGAATTTTTGATCTTCGACAATGTCATAGGTTATGGTTTGGAGTTATCAGAACAAAATAGGTTAGTGAAAAAAATCGAAATTTTCCAATATGTTTCATGGGATAAATGAGGCATAGAGTTTAGGATTGTGCGAAATCTGGTACCGAAAATATGACTTTTTGATTTTTTTATTTTTTTAAACATTGAAATTTATGTCAAACACAATTTAAAAAATCATTTTGAGAATTTTAGTTTGTTGTGCAATTTAAAAATACTATTTTAAGGAAAAGTCCTGCAAATTTATTTTTGAAATGCTTTGAAATATCCTACAAATTTCTTTGTTTGACCATCTTGATCGGATGGCTGGTTGGTGAGACACAACCTCTCAAAGTTTGAATATTGTAAAAAATGAGTTTTTCTCAGTTATACGTAATAAGCCCTCATTTTTGAACTCAGGACAACTCGGAAACGATTGGATCGATTTTTAATGAGAAAGAATGAATCTTTTGTGAAAGTTTTTGCTCTTTTTAATCAGAATAAAAAACAGTCTAATAAAAACATGTTTTTTTATTTATTTTTAATTTTGCTTAAAAATTCAAATAAGGCCGCAGCAAAAAAATAATTAGAGTCCGAGGGCAAAAATACAAATAAAACAAAATCAAAATTTCATTGGTTATAGACGTGCATAATAAATCGTCATCATGGATAACCCCTGGCTTGATTCTTAAGGTAAAAAAGAGTAACGGTGCCAATTTTGAGCCAAATCGGTAAAGGTTTTTTTCATACAAAAACGTCTTCTATAAATCGCTGATAACTCGTCAGGGTTAACTCGGATCGTTTTGTGATCTTCGAGTTTTGATTGATTCGACACATTTAACGCCACCTTTTAAGGAAATTTTGTTTTTTTTTGCTTTTTTCGACTTCGACGAACAAATTTCAATGATCAATATCAACCCTTAAACCTTAACCGATTTGGCTCAAAATTAGCACAGTTACTTTTGTTTACCTAAAGAGTCGAGCCAGGGGGTATCTCTTAAGATTTTCAAAAAAAAAACATGTTTCTTGTCACCTCAACGTGCAATAAACTGAAAACAAATTTTAAATGCATTTATTTTTTGAAAATATTTTTAAAAGTCTTTGTCACCCCCCTCTTCAAAATCGGACCAAAAATCATAGGGCATTTTTTTTTCAATTTTTAAAATGTCGATGGAAACTCAAGTGCAATCAGCTGAAATCAATTTAAAATATTTATTAAAAAATCCTTTGAACTTATGAAAATTTTCGATAAGTAACGCAAAAACTTTTTTTCCGCTATTTTTTTTTGTTTTCGTCAAATGTTACTTTTTTTTTAAACTAATGATTGCAAAACAACAACTAGTGAAAATGCATTTTAAAACACTTTTTCAAATGTTGAAACTATGGTTTGTTATTTCAATTTTCATATTTTTTTTGCCCTGCCTAAAGTTTTGTGAAATTTCGATTAAAAGTTCCGCAAAAAAAATTGTTGCCTCAAAAATGATTTTCTAGTGTATAATAGTGTGTTCCAAAAAAGGCGATGTGACGGAAACAAAAATCTCATTATAAAATGCTGATGAAAAAATACAAAAATGATTGAAAGTTGAAAACCAAAAGTGTCTAATTGATGACTACGCTCCTCTAATACAACACTTTAGTCATCGAAGTATTGAAGCCATAACCTGTAATTTATTTAAATTTTAAATTTATGTATTATTTTCTTGCTCGTCCTCTCGACTTAGGCCAAAGTCAAGGCACATAAACTTTTTAAAAATATTATCATCAGCAGTCAAATTACAATCCAAATTTTTAGGTATTTGAGAAAAACGCTGAAAAGATATGACTAGAGTTTTTCTACTGTATAGAGTGGTCAGTTTAACGAATTCATGAAAGTCTTATTAAAGTAATTAGTATTTTAATTTCGTGGCAAATATATTTTTAATTCCTGAATAAAAAAAGAAAAATGCGATGCACTGTCGATTCAGCTGTTCTGAAAATTAAATCGTCAACCAAATTTAAATGTTTTTTGAGTTTACTGAATTTGGATTTTGTTATTGGATGTCCTTGTTTGTGGTAAACATAATCTAGAACGAAAAGGTCTAAATTCAACAAACTTACCAGCACACTCGGCTTCCCGGTGCGATCGTCAACCCAGGCCAGCACCAGGTCCGATCCGCTCATCCGCTCCGACTTGTGCGAAAATCCCAGCCCTATAAATCCTCTGGTATTCACGGTCACCGTGAACACGATGTCCTTGTGGTCGACCTTCCACTCGAGCAGATACAATCCGTTGGCATCCATAATCTCCGACCGGGTCCACTTGTGCCGGACCGGTTCGATGGCCGTCGCCGCTTCTACTCCTACGGCGGCCACCACCAACACTAACGCCACCAGCACTGGCAGGTAATTGCTTAATTTGCCCATATCTATGGTTTCACTGGGCGCGCGAACTTTACCTTTGCTTTGTTGGGGCGCGCTTTATTATATTTTGATTGAATGGATTGGAAAATCACTCTCCCCCGCCACTACAGCCACACACATACACTTTTTGGCGGTGAGGATTTCTCACCGAAAAAAAAAACTTTTCAAAATAATTATAATCAAGCTCTATTTGGCTTGATTATAGCATTATCTCACTTATTCACTCACGCTAATTCAATTATTTTCCTCGAGGAATTAGCCGTTTTCCGAACTCAACACAAAACAAATCTTGGACGAGGTTAGGGAGAACTGAACTCCACACACTACACAATTCAAACGAAGCGCCAAATTCTTTGATTTGGCTCAAGAGGTTTCCTTCCTCACTCTCCCTTCGCTTTTGGATCCACGCAAATCCACACTTTTTTTCGAGGAGAGATATATTCTCACGATCCGTACAAGGAAGACTGCATCATCTTCGCCACACCAACCGTGGCTCAGGTAATAAATATCACTTCCCGTCACCCGAATTCAAATTATTCAAATGAATTCCAAAGCCGGAGGCTTCGCCGCTGGAGAGCTGTCCGGTGTCCGCTGAACCAGCAGTCCGTAGTCGTTATCGACTCTTCTTCTACCGATTCTGCTGCTGCTGCGACTGATTCTGCTGCCTGTGACGAAGGAACTGCATCGTCGTCGACGATTTCGGACGTTGAAGAGATAACGATCGCGAACTCCACCACGAAAGCCGGTTCTTGGATATGTATCGATTACCGGTCGTTACTGCAAGCCGGCCGGCCGGCAATCTTTTGGGTCGTCGCGAAAATAAGCGATAAAAACCACACACAGACACACACTCACGATTGCAGAAAAACTGCAAAAAAAATGTCCGAAATACGGCTAAGCTCTCTCGGCTAAACGACGACGTCAACCTGGACGACCTGGAGGGAACGAACGCGACGTGTTCTGGAAGAAGCGATCCGCGCGCAACGGACTCAACGCAGGCTCTGCGCTGTGGGACTGCTGTTGTTGCCTGGAATCGCACTCTCTTTCTCTTCTGCGCACCCGGCTTACCCACACAGAGACAGCAGCAGCATGGGCAGCATGGTCGCGCGCGTGAACATAAGCCGAAAGCATAAAACCGGCATGGCAGGGAGTGTGAAAGAGACGGAAGGAAAACATACACTCGGGTTTTTGCCTTTTTCTTATGGGACCTCTTGAGCAGTGCCGGCTGTGAAGAGTTTTTAGCGAAAATTTTTGGCCTCTTCTCTCCGTGTCTTTCAGTGCCAGTGCATCGGAGAGACCGTGGACGTTGTTGTTGCGCCAAGCCGGCAGGCTGGCCCATGCGGTAGCTGAAGCCCTTCGGGCCATGCTTCCTACCTTGGCACGGTGGGATGCAATGTGTGGTTATAACTAATCGAAACTTTGGATTATCGAATCACGAAAATATTTTTTTTTTCGGTTAGGTGTGACCCCTAAACTACGCTAGAATGATTTAAAAACTTTAAATCTAAGATGGCGGCAAAATGGCGGTGATGCAATATTGAAAAAATGCATTTTGTTTTTAAATAGGCAATCAACAACTCAAATTTGACTAAATGGGGTCACAGAACTCGAATTTTATGTTAAAAACAAGAAAATGAAAAAAAAAGAAAAATGTTTTGTTCGTGATTCGATTCTCCGAAGTCCCATACAAACCTTCGGATAATCGAACTTCAGATAATATAAACTTTGGATAATCGAAACTTCGGATAATCGAGGCTGGACTGTATTGATACCAGAATATCAAAATTTCAAAATTTCAAAATATCAGTATATCAAAATATTTTACCTATTTTATTTTTTTTATGTAATTCCATTGCAAATATTTTTCAAATTTTATGTCTACCCAACCCTTTAAAAAGATCTCAACAAATCAAGATAAATATTTCGTTTCCCACAGTGCGCAATGATGAGCTCTCGAGGCAAGTAAAATATTTCGTGTTTGTCTTCATATTGCCGGTGGGTCCACCAAGCCACGAGAGACGAACTTTTCAGGACCGGTGTGCCCAAAGTAAGAAGCAAAAAACAGTAAAAAATAAAAACATTTTGAGAACGACAGAGAAAGAGCGAAAGAGAAGGAGCAGCAGATGTGAATGCGTTTTAAACTTCGTCTTTCTCTCCTTCTTCTCTTCTTTGTGGCTCGCATAAATTAAGGTTCCTGAAAAACATTCGCGTAAAGCATAAAGCGCACAAAACTTTCGTGCAAGGCAATTACACAGACACGCACAAATACACTCGCACGGATGGCTCTAAAACACGACCGGTGATGAGAGGAGAATGGAGCAATTTGGTGATAATATAGTTTGGAAAGAGAGTGTTGGGTCGGAAACACAAAGTTTTTTTTTTATTGAAATATTGATGATGGTTCGGCGCACATGTCGAGGAATGCTTTTGCACAGATGCGACACAATGATGGGATTTGAACTTTTGTATGAGTGAAGATATTTTTGTGAAGTTTCAAAAACCGGCCTGAACGTTCCTTGCTTTATTTTTTTTTTTTCAGAACATTAAAAATGCTTTATGTTCTAAATGAGAATCAACAAACCTTTGAGTAAACAAAATTCAAAACTTATATATAACCAACAACTTTGTGAATGCCAGGATAGCGCCACACGGTTCTGCTTCCGTCCTTTCTTTCTTCCTCTCTTTTCGGCTTCATCTATTATTGAATCACATCATTCAAGTGTGTCTTCCGGTGGATCTCTTTGGTGTGTTATTAATATCCTTGCTACGAGCTATACGTGCTCAATACGTGTTTTGCATGAGACCACCAACGCGATTGAACCCGACTGTTGGCTGGTGCGGTTTGAAGCTTGTTTTTGTTTATTTATTGCGTTAAATGCGATTAAAATTCGTGAAATTTTACGTTGAACTTGTCTCTACTTTTTCTTTTTCTTACGCAAATAGCAGTTGCCCTGACTCTTCTCCGATTTCCGTGAAACTTCGTGGTACGACTCCTTAAATTTTTCTAGATTTTTATTAAGACGCGGTTTCAATGATTTTTAGCTCGAACCGGGAAAATTTATTTGATGTTAAAGGGACTTTATGTATAATTGGACGACCAATTTGACGGCATACTCGAAATTCCGTTCAAAACGTGTTTTCATCGAAACAGTTTTAAAACCGCTTGACTGACATGTCTCTCGATTTTTTCAGTTCAGTAACGGAAACCCGTTACTTAACTGAAAAAATCGAGAGACATGTCATTTTATAGGAAATTTAATTATGCTACTGTCAAAAATTGGCAAATATCATTGAATACATGAAAACATTTTTTTTTAGTTTTACATTCAAGCAATTCTCTACAAAATCGGTCGGTTATGTGCATTGTATTGTTTTTTTTTTTATATTTCACACACATTTTGTGGGGACTTCCCTATGACCAAAGAAGCAATTTTGTGTCATTTTCTGCTAGATTTCGTGTCTTAGGCAAAGTTGTAGGTATTGATGAGGAAAATTCTGAAAAAATATGTAATTTTTTTGTCGATTTTTGATTTACCTTTTTTTTTGCTGCAAAAAAAAATACAAATCAGTTTTTTTTGTTTGATTTTTTTTTGTTTCAAGGTACAAAAACCCGCAACTTTTGAAAGATTAATAAGCACGGAAAAATATTTTGTAATTAAACTTAATTTGATATCAGTTTTTAGTCAAATCATCAATTTTTTTTTTTATCAATCGAAAAGTACTTTTGATAAATTCTTATAAAGTGCATCGCTGCATTGATCTTAACGCAAATTTTCAGTTTTTAGATTTTTAAAAATAGTGTCTGGTGGCAATAAAAAAATTCGACATCAGGAATACCCTCTGATTCGATTCCTTAGGCAATAATAAGAATCTGTGCAAATTTTGAGCCAAATCGGTTAATGTTAAGGGGTCGCTTTTTAACGTTGAAATTTATATGGGAAAAATCGCAAAAATGTATGCAGAAAAACATCGTTTTAGTATTTTTCTGTCAGGTGGCGCGGGTCTCGCCCAAAATTGTCCAAGTGTGAGATTCTTGTAGGAAATTTAATTTCCTACAACTTTGGCGAGGGCTGCAAAACGATCCGAATTGATCCTGATTTTTGGTGATTTTTCTAGTAAAAAGTATTTTCTTATATACTTCTTATATACCCCTTATATTCTTTCAAGTATATAAGGCAATTTCTTTTCATCGCATTGCTAATAACTCATCAGGATCAACTCGGATCTTCCTGCACCCTTCGACAAAGTTGCAGGAAATTAAATTTCCTACAAGAATCTCACACTTGGACAATTTTTGGCGAGACCTGCGCCACCTGCTGCCAAAATCCTTAAGCGATGTTTTTCCCCATACATTTTAGCGATTTTCCCCATATAAACTTCAACGATAAAAAGCGACCCCTTAACCTCAACCGATTTGGCTCAAAATTGGCATAGTTACTTATTATTGCCTAAAGAATCGATCCAGGGGGTATCTCTTCAGATTTTCCAAAATTTTCAATTTTTCTTGTCACCCTAATGGTCCCTAAGTAACATTGAAAATTGAACATATGGCTAAAGAGGAGAAAAGCAACTCGCGACAAAATTTTGAGGCTAGGAATTTTGACAGGTATGAGTTTCATAAAGTATTCGCCTCCTTTTCTCTCCCACAGAAAACTTGGGGACAATGTAGCTGTCAAACTAGGCTAAAATGTTAAAGTCACTCACAAAATGAACTTTGAGTGATTTGAGTTCATTTTGTGAGTGACTTTAACAGTTTGGCCTAGTTTGACAGCTACATTGTCCTAAGTTTTCTGTGGGAGAGAAAAGGAGGCGAATACTTTATGGAAATCATACCTGTCAAAATTCCTAGCCTCAAAATTTTGTCGCGAGTTGTTGCTTTTCTCCTCTATTGTTTAACTTACTGTTAACAAAACAATTGTAAAAAAATTATCCCTTAGAAAAACTATTTTGAAAATGTTGAAATCTAAACTGACATTTCAAAGGTGCGTAATATTGATTTTTTGTAAACAATTTGAAAGAAATAGTATCCAGTCTGTAATTCGCTAAAATCACCGGCTCCTAGCGAAGCGCGTAGCGAAAGGCATAATATAACTTTTTTCATGTATTTTTAATCAAAAAAATTAAACCCTAAAAAAATATCCAAAAAATCAGGACATAACAATATTTTTTTTTCAGAAAACTACAAGATTTGAATTTTAATTGAAGTCTAATTAATTGAAAACAATTTAAAAAGCAATTTTCTGCATTGATAATCATATTCAGGATGTTCGGGCTCGTTTTTATTTACATTGAATTAGGTATTTTAATTTGCAATGGAAAAAAACAAATTTTCACAATAAGTTTTCGTCAATGCTTAGATATTTTGGATGCTAATGATTTTTAAACAACTGGCAAGGTTTATGATGCATTTACATACATTTTCATTTAACCACTTGAATAGATCAGCAGGTGGGGGAGTTTGTGTAATGGTTGTATAATCAAGAAATTACGGGATTAGATTTAATCTGCAACGGTTAAGTTTGACAGTACAAAATGACGTTATAATCGAATGATTGAAATTAGCAGTTTGTTCATATCCCTAGATATTCTCTCTATACAGGGCAGACAAATACCTCATAAAAATGTTTCCAAATGATTTTTGAACATTTCTGAAAAATTTTAGCAGTAGGTTTGATTTAGTTATAGCATATCCAGAACATTAAACGATGCTAAAAGAAACTTTTTTTTTATTCTTCTGTAAAATGAGACTAACTTTTGAAAAACAAAAAATGTTTAAAATATTTTGTTCCAGCATGGTTTAGAAAACAGTCTAAATTATACCCGTGTGTCCCGATTCACCACTTGAACTTGAAACTTGAAAAATTAAATCAGACCACAAACATTTAAAATTCTTCTATTTAGATCAAATTAGAGGGTGACGAGCGGGAATTCCCGGGAAAAATTTCCCGGGAAATCGACCATTTTTGGCACTCTCGATTCCCGGGAAATTCGGTCGAGACTCCCGGGAAATTTTATACTTATAAATATCGAAGCAAAATTATACAATTCTAAATTGTATAGAATATTGGAAGTTCAATGTTTTCAATGCTTCTCTGATCTTCTTATTCAAAAAGTTTAAAATTTAACATGTCAAAAATTCCAATAACTATTATTGAGAGAAGCAAAAAAAAATAAAATTGGACCCCAAAATTGATCTTGAAGCATACTTAGCAGTTACACCCCAGAAATGAAATCTAAAGTTTTTTTTTAAATTATTTTTATTAATTTATTTTAAGGGGGAAAAGCTTTTTCAAAATAAGTTCAATTTCCATATCCTCTCTCGAGCACAGCAATCCTCTCTAGGGTAATTTCGCTGTATCAAGGTATTTTCCTTTCTTGATGTCAATAAGTCATTTTGTGTTTCATGTCAACCTCAATATTCAATTATATTTTAGAAAAAAACAATTGTGAACATTCGGGTTTTCCTGATAACTGTAAATATTTCTTCAATTAATATTTATAGTTAACCTTAAAAAAGAAAAAAAAGTTTAAATTGTTGTTTTTAATTCGTTGTTTTTCATATTGCAAATATCCCGATGCTGGGAAATTTATATTAGCTATTTGTTTTTACTTCACAAAAATCATGCAAAATCATGCAACAAGCTTGTGAAACTTTTAAAAAATCACTCAGTGCGAATAAAGATTCGTTAACATTTTAAACTACAATTTTGAGTCAGAAAAAGCTCAAGAAACGATCTTGTATTTGCAGATTCAGAAAAAAAATTAAAAGGTAGATATAGTTTCTCAGATAAAGAGGGAACTGAAGTTAACGTTTCGTAGAATAAGTATGAATAAAATGTAACTTAGATGATTGAAAAAAAAAAAACAATATTATTACATTGTCTTTTGAATTATTGCCACTGTTGGCATAGAAAAAAAACTCCCGGGTCCCGGGAATTCCCGGGAAATGGCCAAATTCAACTCTCGATTTCTGGGAAATTGAAAATCTCGAGAATCGTCATCCTCTAGTGCGAGCGGATGGTTGTGTTTGTTTACAAAGTGAAAAACAGGATTGTGCATGCAAAAATATTGAGTGAAGGGACGCGCTGGACGGGGGGGAATCATTCAATTATGTTCCATCAGTGTGAGCGGATGGTCGTGTTTGTTTACAAAGTGAAAAAAAAAAAACCGGATTGGGTCCGATTTGCGATGCCTTTCCGTCGGGTCGAAAGATTGTTCACGTCAGTCGCAGTTTGTTTTTCGTTTTTTCCGCGTGCGTGTGTGTGTTAAGGTGCGGCTGGCTCTGGTTGTCCCGATGACAGCTAGCCAGTCCGATTTGCGATCCCTTTCCGTCGGGTCGCAAGATTTTTCGTGTCCGTTGCGGCGTGCAACAACAACAAAACCCTATCATACCATTTCATCTCGATAAACATCGTAACTCGTCGTTCGCAAAGTTAATCAGTACCTCACTAAACATCAATCATTTAAAACTCGTGAAATCATCTCAAGTTAAAAATTGCACTGTTTAACCCTTCAGTTTTAATTACAAATGATTTTGGTTCTATCTTTCCACAGCCCACGGCTTGTCTAAAGGTTATTTTTATAAAACTTGAATGAACCTCGGTAATTCTTTCTGGAGCTTGGTGGGGGGACTGTCCCGAGTCAGGGAAACTGTTTTTCAAAAAAATCTATCGGTAAAAATTGGGTTTATCTCATTTTGAAGTTTTTATACTATATATTTGAGCTAGAATCATGAAAAAGTATTTAATAAATTGATGAAAATATGATGTTTTTTCATTTCGTTTCATCAAAACTTCGGTTTCGAGTACCCTAAACATGTCTTCAATATCCTACATCATGGAAAAATGTTAATCTTGGTCGTAAGGTTCAATAATAGCTGCAAAATATGTTTTTTTTTCCAATTTTTTTTTAAATTCTTCTTGAAACATCAACTTTATTCGTGTTTATCAAAACTGTTTACCTGTTTTTTTTAGCAAATAACATCCAGAATAAATTTGCACAATAAACATGTTATGACATCAAATCTCTGAAAAGTTACAACAATTTTAGTGTAGAGAAATTGCAAATTTAAAAATTCTGTGATATTTATTCCATTTTCTTCCTACTACTACTTAAAGTAATTTCAGGATGACAAATCAAAAGTCCTGAGTTGGATTTTAATCTTAGTTTATATGTAGAGAAAAATACGTTGAAACATTATTGAACATCTCACAAAATTCTGCTAAGCGACTCAAGTGTATTGTCGAATGAAATGTTGTATTTACGGTGTTCCACTAAAACAATTTCCTGCGCAAACGTCATGGCCAAACTCTTAAGTGCTCTGATTGACTTAAAATTTTCGGGATTCTCTACCCAAAATAGTTTTATTTTATACATAATTTTTGTTCGGTTATTAGGGTGGTTCCTACTGCGTCAAGGCGGTTCAAAGATGACAATTTTGAGTATTTTTTTTTTAAATCATTGTCAAATGCCGTTTCGACTGAACTCATGCGTATTTTTCCTTGAAAGCCTAATTAGTCACTTTTATTTTACAAACCGGATAACTTTAATTGGTTGAAACAATGTCAAATTATGGCTTTGGAAATATGTTTTTATTGCAAAATCGTTAAAATTGCCATTTTATGGCCCACCCTAACGTGGCAGGAACCACCCTAATAACCTAACAAAAATTATTTATAAAATAAAACTATATTGGGTAGAGAATCCCGAAAATTTTAAGCCGATCCGAGCACTTAAGAGTTTGGTCATGACGTTTACGTAGGAAATTGCTGTATTGGAACACCGTAAATACAAAATTTTTATTCGACAATACACTTGAGTCGCTTAGCAGAATTTTGTGAGATGTTCAATAATGTTTCAACGTATTTTTCTCTACATATAAACTAAGATTAAAATCCAACTCAGGACTTTTGATTTGTCATCCTGAAATTACTTTAAGTAGTAGTAGGAAGAAAATGGAATAAATATCACAGAATTTTTAAATTTGCAATTTCTCTACACTAAAATTGTTGTAACTTTTCAGAGATTTGATGTCATAACATGTTTATTGTGCAAATTTATTCTGGATGTTATTTGCTAAAAAAAACAGGTTAACAGTTTTGATAAACACGAATAAAGTTGATGTTTCAAGAAGAATTTAAAAAAAATTTGGAAAAAAAAAACATATTTTGCAGCTATTATTGAACCTTACGACCAAGATTAACATTTTTCCATGATGTAGGATATTGAAGACATGTTTAGGGTACTCGAAACCGAAGTTTTGATGAAACGAAATGAAAAAACATCATATTTTCATCAATTTATTAAATATTTTTTCATGATTTTAGCTCAAATATATAGTATAAAAACTTCAAAATGAGATTAAATCAATTTTTACCGATAGATTTTTTTGAAAAACAGTTTCCCTGACTCGGGACAGTCCCCCCAACAAGCTCCAGAAAGAATTACCGAGGTTCATTCAAGTTTTATAAAAATAACCTTTAGACAAGCCGTGAGCCGGCTGTCTAAGACTAGACCATTTCATTTAAAATTTAACAACCGATAAACGGGAAATGTCTCATCCGCAGCATCCGATTGTTTGCCTTGAGAATAATATATAACACCTTTCAACAAACACTATGATCTTCTATGATGAATCCTGACCAAACACCCTATCCTACTAACAAGTTTTCAGGTTCCTGGCGCTCGTGGGGTGTAAGCACAGAGTAAATCAGCTGCCCTAGTAGCAACCTGCGCTAACTAACATTCCCGTCCCTTAAAATCGAGATCTACAAACCGACATGGCGGGCGCCGTTGGTGGCCAATGACTGTTACCTATTCGCAATTGATCTAGCTTTAGCAATCATTGTGTTTTATCTTTTCAGCGCATTCATACATGCTGTTGATAAGAGAAACACTACTAGATCGTCGAAGCCTATAATCAGTAGTGCTGAAAGGATATTACGGTTCTGTTCAGCAACGGAGGGGCAACCATGGGTGATCTCTCATGCTCATGCTCATGCTCATGCTCATTTACATACATTTTCATTTAAATTTTTAAACCATGGCTCGTAATTCAAATTTGTATACCTTGTTATTTTTTTGCCCTCGACTTTGGTTAGAGTCAAAAAATATTTGTCATTATGGAAAATGTATAAAAAACAAGAGTCATCCAACTTCCTTAAAGTGAATATAATTTGAAGTTCTTTTTTGAAATCTTTGTAAAGTGATTTTTTGATGCACCTTTGATTTGACTCCAAAATTAAAGTCCATTTTTAACATGATTTCCAAATTTTGCATAAAACACTATTTTTTCAAAAAGTCTAAATTTTAATATCTTATGCCATAGCTCGAAATACGAAATTTGTTGTCATCTAAACCAATTATTTTGCAAATTGCATTTTTAAAATTTTATGTCGCTTTCTCATATTTCCCCCATTCAAAATAAATTTTAACTTCTAAATTACAAAGGAAACAGAGTTGCAATCAACTGAAAAATTAAAAATACACTTTCCTGCGTTGATGATTATTTTCAGCATGATTGAACCAGTTTAAAAAAAAAAAATTGGTGAAATTTCAATGTAAAGTACCGCAAACAAAGCGTAAGGAGACTTGCTTGCTTGTATGGATGAAGCAAAATTGCATTTTTCGAGTACAGTCATTCGAGTACAACACCCACAAATTCGGAACACTTTTGTGATAATTTGTCAATAGCATGCCAAAATGCAGCTTTTCTCTCGACCCTACTATTTTTAAAATCCTTAATCGGACATTTTCTTGTTATTTCATTTGTAAAAGTACTACTTTTTAAACAAAAAACTTCTATTCAAGGCTTTTTTATCCTGAGCAGCAAAACACTGCCTCCAGATTGCCTGTTCACCGATTGTGGGATGTTATTGTGCCTCCCACAAATGTGGAACACCTGAATTTAACTGATATTTTTACAAAAAAAGTTATCAGACCATGGATAAATCATCACTAAGCTTGAGTTTTACTGGTTACAATGTGTGAAGTCATTATTTTGTTACAAATATGTACTCCTGGAGAGACCCAAAGTTTGTTTACATCCGTAAGAAAAAAGTGTTCCGAATTTGTGGATTTCAAGGGTCATAGTTTTTCATCAAAAATTTGATATGAAAGTTAAAATTTGCAGTTGTTCGATACAGCATTCGAAAGATCGCAAAAAAAGCTTTCAAATGAAGGTAAAAGCGAATCATTAAGTTAAATCCTAGAGTTTTTTTTTGAATAGGTCCTATAAACATATGAAAGACAATAGTTTATTGGACCTTTTCAAAAAAAAAAACTCTGGAATTACCGATTTGCTATGATTTTTTGAACATTGGTCGATCTTTAAACTGTTCCGAATATGAGGGATGACTGTATATCACACCTGTTGGCAAAGTTTGAACAAAACATAGAAATATCTTTTATTTGTTTTCAATTTTCTTTAGTTAAAATTAAAATTAAATTAAAAACACTATTAAAAGTGAATTGACTTTAGTAAAAAAATTGTAATAAAAAAAATGATGTTGCAACAAATATGGGTAGAATAGTTCAAAGCAACCACGCTTATCGGCAGCAGCTGCGAATGATTCGAGCATCAATCGCGCTATATTGTATCACGTTTTCGATACCAGTCAAGGCGGTTGATGCAAATATGTACCGTAACTAATGTTTGTATAATTCGTGTTCGCCCGTTTGTTTGTTTCTTACTTTGGTTTGTGTAAGACGGACGTCCTTTGAGTACCTATCTAACTGTTGTTCTTGATTGTTCCAAGGAAGTTCGTAAGAATGACTTACACTTTTCACCCCTTCCTTTGAGAGGTTTATCGCAAAAACCATAAATCTGTATGAATTTTATGTGTGTGCGAGCATAACCCTTGAAATAATCCTGACAATGCCGCGTTACACAGAAATACACAAAGATTCCGTTCGTTTTCTTTTTCCTTTTTCCCCAGCAGGCATGCAGCGTGCCGGAAGTGCCAGTATCTCTTCCTGTGTAGTCTATCGTTCAACACAGTCGTGAGGAGGACCGCGTGAGCCGCGATGATATTCTTCTGTACAAACACACCTGGCACCACCTTTCGTGTGTGTGTTTGCTTTTGTGGTCTTTGACTGCGACTGGTACCAACACATGATGTGTGTGACCGTCTTTTTTGCCACTGTGCTTCTTCCTACAGCGTTCCGGTGATGGAGTGACGGTGGTAGTTGTAGAGACTTACGTGCGTAGGACACCAACCCATACGAGTTTGTCTTTTTTTGCTTCTTTTTCTGGGGAAAATTTTATGCTGTCGTTGCTCCTTGTGCTTTGATGTCCCTGTAAGGGTGTTGTAAGGGTTTTCGCTCTATTCTTTTCTTTCCACATTCTTGGTTAAACATTTATAAAGCGAGAGACACTTCTATAGGTTTGACATCCTGAAATATTTTCTTGCAGGGGTGAAGTCGTTGACAATAAGTTCTATAATGAGAAATTTTATGAGACTTCGTGAGACAACAATATTTTGCACGGTTATGGCAATATCTAACATTATAATTGAAGAAACTCTTTTTTTTAAGAACAATTCTCTGGAATTTTTTGGACGTTTTAAATATTTTCCAAAGTTTATGTCACCTTCAAAAATTTTCCAAAAAATCAAGGGAAAACAATATTTTGAATTTATGTGATTTGTAGTCGAACTTGTTTATTGTTCACTATTTGTTTTATAGTGCAGGTTAATTCTCAATACTTTTATATATTTTGAATTTATTTTTCAAATCGAGTGCACAGCGTTGACATTTTTTCATTTAATTTATTTTTTGGTTCAAGATATGTTTCATATGTTATTATGTGTTCGAAGCATTTTTATTGTGATTTGAATACTCTTATTTTGTTATCTCACTAAGATCACTAAATGGTAATCTGTTAGTCCTCTCTTATCCATGTTTGTAAACAATTTTGGTTGTGCAGTCCAAAAGTTATAAACAAAGATTGAATTGATTCTTTACTGTCTATTTTTGCTTGTATTTATGTATTCTTTCAACTCAAATTTGACCAAAATCAAACTATTTCTAAAAAAAGTACACACACAGTCATCTTTTTTTGCCCGATAGCGAATATATTGGAGGTTTTAAGTAGATCATTTTTTTTTTGAGGGAAAAAGTTATGATGCACAAAAAAATCTTTAAAAAATAATAATCACAGTTTTTTTTAAATCGGAAAAATTAAGGTTCACTATCAGTACTTATCAATAATAAAAACATTACTAAAACATTTGTAAAATTGGTAGCATAACTCTACCAATAAATTTTCAACTATTATATCAATCTTCTACTTGGAACGCGCAATGCTCTTTTTGTAGGGAAATAAAAAAAAATCAAAGTGTCGTGTTGAAAACATTTGAAACTAACAAAAAATATCAAGAAGAAGTTGCAACAAATTTTGAAATTATTGAATTTATTAGATATATCGATTACCTCAATGTTTAAAATATCTCTACAAAAATCTCAAAGTGTTGATCCTTAAAAATATCGTTGAACAAGTCTTAAAAATGTTTTTTTTTAATATCATAAATCAAGGTGACATTGATAAAATTTTAATTTATTTTTCAAATATTATTTAATCAGTAAGAATTTTCTCATGATTTATAGTTTAAAGTGTGTACTGGGCTAGATCACACAATGTAAGTCTTTTCAAATAAATTGCTCTATTGCTTTTAAAAATAGTTACGCTGAAAATGGTTCGTTTCAAAACATTTTAAATTATTAGTGATATTTATAGTTACTGTATTTCTTTAAAACTTCAGCCTAAAAGTCTGTAAATTGACTTTAATGTTTAATTAAAAAAAGGCACAATTGAATATTTGTTTAGCTTACTTATTAACTATAAATGAAATGGATTTTAATTTGAAGTATTTAAATAAAATATTCCAAATTTTCAAACAACAAAATCAACATTTACTTAGAAAATTGTTGTGCTCAAAATGCGTTTGAATGTGAAAATATTTTTGATTTTTGAACGCTTAAAGCTTTTACCATAGAATCTTCACAGCAAAAAATCGGATGGTAAAATCGCATGCAAAAGCATGCACATCACCTTCGTCAAAATAAACACTTAATTTTACACGCTGCATGTACAATTTTTGTAAACACAAAAAAAAGTTGCAACCGACGGGATTCAAACCCAGCACCTACAGTAAGGACTGGCGCCTTAGTCCGCTCGGCCATCAGACCGATGAAAAATGTAAAGGATAAACGTATATGTGAGCTCCACATTTCGGTCAAGTAGGTTTCCCATACTAATGGGCTACATATTTCAGGGTGTAATATTACACAGAATCTCATAGAATAATGCAAAATTTATTTTACACCCAGGTCTTTTACACGCAGCTGGATTACTACTTTATTTGCTGTGTTGTTATGGCTGTTCTTAGTGTGAAATTGTCCAAAGAATCCGATGATGCAGTTCATTTTGCGGTTTGAACTCAGTTAATTTGAGGAAAACATGATACTTAGAGAGTATTTAAATAGTTCTATTAATTAATGTATTCATAATTCTAGGTACCTAATTCACTTTTGAAACATTTTAAAATGTGTGACCTAATTCTTGAGATACTCCGAACATTTTTCTACCAAGCACCAATGTCACCCCGAACATAAATGTCACTCAGGTTTACGGTATTCGCGCAAGTGTGAACTGAACATGTGAGTGATGTGATTAATTATTTTTTTTAGATATTTTTAATACAGCAGCAATTCCCCACGAAAACAGCATGATTCGAAAAAAAAAGTTCTCCGATCGAGCTCAAAATTTTTCTGGGGGATCCTTGGCCGAAATAATTAGACCCGTAGTTTTTTGTTTGGCCATTAGGGTGACTTACGCCATGTTAGGGTGGTTCGAAAAATGGCAATTTTCGTCGATTTTCGCAAAAACCACTTTTTTCAGAAAATCATATCTCCGCGCCATTTTATTCCGATTTTAGCTGTCCTAGACGCAAAAGAAAGATGATTAGTTTGGCTATTTGTGAAAAATAGTAAGAAGTTTCAAAAATCTAGCTTATCATTTGAAAAGGTCGTATGAAAAATTAAAATGCTTTTTTGAAGGTCTCGGGACCAAAGAGCCTATGTCTGAAATTATTTTTATCGGATTCCTCGGAAAATTTCACATAACATATCAAAAAATAGTGAAGTTATGTTTTCGATACTCTGAGATACGATTTTTTGAAAATAAAAACTGAGTTTTTCGACGCGTCACGCGCAAAAATGGGAAAATGACGAATACGGGAAAAAATCGACTTTTTTCACAAAAATTGCGATAACTTTAAAATTTCAGCGATGACCTATAGATGTTATGGTACCAAAAGTTGCGTCTTTCAATTACAAAAATTTTGGTACCCTAACATGTATAGGTCATCGCTGAAATTTTAAAGTAATCGCAGTTTTAGTGAAAAAAAGTCGATTTTTTCCCGTTTTCGTCATTAGCCCATTTTTGCGCGTGGCGCGTCGAAAAACCCAGTTTTTATTTTCAAAAAATCGTATCTCAGAGTATCTAAAACATAACTTCACCATTTTGATATGTTGTGAAATTTTCAGGAAATCGATAAAAATATTTTCGAACATAGGCTCTTTGATCCCGAGACCTTCAAAACAGCATTTTATGTTTTCATACAACCTTTCAAATGTTAAGCTAGATTTTGAAACTTCTTACTATTTTTCCAAACCAAACTAATCACCTTTCTTTGCGTCTAGGACAGCAAAATCGGATAAAATGGCGCGGAAATGTGATTTTTCGAAAAGTGGTTTTGAAAATCGAAAAATTGCCATTTTTCGAACCACCCCACGGCGTAGGTCTCCCTAATGGCCAAACAAAAAAATATGGGTCTAATTATTTCGGCCAAGGATCTCCCAGAAAAATTTTGAGCCCGATCGGTGAACTGTTTTTTCGAATCATGCTGTTTTCGTGGGGAATTGGGTCCTAAAATGAAGCTTAGATTGCTGATTTTATTGTTTATAGCGATAAAGCTTATTTTTCTGAGTACAATGACCCTTTGTACGACAACAAAAAGTTTAAAATGGATTTTTAAATCAATTTTGAAAAATTAACCTCGCAGTCCTTCTTGACAGAAAAGCTCCTACTTGACAGCTCGTTCCAAGGGGACCATAGTTAATCCATCGAAAAAATGTTGTCTTGTATAAAAAAATTTTTGCGTTTAAATGAAAAAAAGTGATCAGAAATGGTTTTTAATCGTGTTTTTTACCGTTGTACATAAAAATTGACATAGGGCTTTAGTACCCAATTGCTGACAGAGTAGGTGTCGGAATCAGAGGCGGAGCCGGAGGCAACAATTTGTACAAAGCTTGAGTCGGAGTCGGCTAGTGTTGGTAGGCTGAAGTTGGAGTCGGAGTCGGTTGGAACTGAAAGCCGGAACCGGAGTCGGAGTCGTAGTCGGCTTAACTCCGAAAGCCCGACTCCGCAGCCCTGGATAACACAGACAAACAACAAATGACAAAAATGAATACGCAAGCTCAACTCAAGGGGAAGCATGAGGTTTGGGCTCCTCAGAATCACGTGCACTATGAATTTTCAAAAATATTTAGACTGGGCCGAATGGTTTTTTAATTATAAATCATGCAAAAAGGAGGGGGGGGGGGGGATCCGACAAAACATGACGTACTTTTCGAATCCCTACTATGATTTCATATTTTCAAATTATTCAGAGTAGAACACTGCCTGTTTTCGCTGTTTGCTTCCCATCGCTATGTGAAACTTTACTATCAGAGTGTAGTTAATATTAAATGAGGTCGTTGAAGCGCCACCTAATTTTAACATCCCAAGATGCATGTTAAATGGGAAATAGGAAAACTTTGTAAGCAGTCTTGCAAACTTAAAAAAAAACAATTTTTCTTTTTTTTCGTGTTAAATTTAACTAAATTCTAGAAATCGTGATTGGACCAAAATAGAATGACAATTTCTGCAGCTTTTTATAGTCATACTAAATCATGCATTACCCAACACGTTTACGCTTAGTCATGGCGTCAGATATTTTCGCTAGCTCTGATTAAATTTTAAACGAGTGACAAGCAACTTTCACTGTTTTACGCCCAATGGGGGTGGTGTATCGTGTATCCTTTCGCAGAATAAAATTAATATACAGAAGCTGAAGCTTAGTTAGCTGAGTGGGAATTAATTAAAGGCATGCCCTTTTTGCTTAATTTTACTTACCATTGACTTATTGGCACCTTGAGATTATTCAAATTAAGGGAAATTACTCATGGCTTGCAAAAAAGCGTTTCATCATTTGATTATTCTGAATAGATCGGATTATCAGATTATTATAATTGAAAACTGAATGCTCAATGTGATTGAGGGTTACGACGAGTCGATAAGTTTTTCGATTTGTCTTCGTTATGGTAGAAAGGCAAACATCTTGCACACTAAAAAAATATGAATATTACATTGAACGTAATTTTTAATCAAACGTAAAATACAGTCATGTAACCCAAAATTTGATTTAGAATTCTGTTTAAAATGACGCAGGCCATCAAAAATGGGTGTATCCCATTTGGCATAAAGCCATTTGGCATAATGCCGTTTGGCATAACGCCGTTTGGCATAATGCCGTTTGGCATAATGGACGTTTGGCATAACGGTCATTTGGCATAATGGCCATTTGGCATAATGGTCATTTGGCATAATGATATTAAATTTTCAAAATTATTTCAATTCCATAGACTGGGATTAATCGGCAATACAGTTTGAATCAGGACAACAGTTTTTAGTACATTTTAAAGCTTGACATTTAGAAAACGATGCACTTTTTTGAATGTTACAGAATTTATAACACTTCTTCAGTTCATCAGGCAGCTTACTTGCCCACTGAGAATTTTGGCTCGAGCCATGAGTCGATCTGGTTCGAGATCGAGCCCGAATCGAGTCGAGGCTCAAGCAAAATTCTCATTGGGTGGTTACATGAGAGTAGCCTGCCTCAATATTTTCTGCAGTAGCAGCAAGTGCTGGCCGAAGATCTTAAAGAAAAAGTTGAAGTTTTCAGCGGTGGTGTTATAAAATCTGTAACATTCTTAATATTTGACGGATCTTGTCGCACTCTTCGGTTCCCTGGTTGTTCCTGGGTTGCTCCCTGGAACACGAACTATGAGGTCATGAGGTTGATGAAAAATTCAATAATCATTAAGGGACTAAAAACTCAAAAGACACAAAACCGACGCGGCGAACCGAGAGTGTCGTGGTGCGCTGGTACGATGAACCAAAATACCCTCGGTTCGTGTGAGTCGGGTACGGGTGTAAACCGAACAAAGCAGGCGCAAAGCAAACCCGAGGTGCAAGTGAACCGCGTGTACCGCACGGTGCAGGGAAGCTTGCTCAAAACCAAAACGCACCGATTATACGGGTTTAAATCCCATTTAAATTTCAAGGTCAAAGCGCCAGGTCCTGTCACAATCAATCAAGCTCATATTTGGGATTCGGGCTTAGTGCATCCTGGGAATCATGACCTGAAATGAACGCTCAAATTCGCTCATTTTGTTACATCCTACTCGTTCATATTACAGGGTATATATATTAATTGAATATTTTATCAGCAAGTGGCGCTACTTCCATTCAAATATACACAAAACTGAGATTTTTATTTGAAATGTAAACACGAATGTAAAGCATTCCACTTTGTCATATACGTAGAAACATATTCACCGTCTTCAGCTTTGGATCTAACCCAAAAAAGCTGCGGGTCATTTTTTCTGAACTCTCAACTGCTGACTCAAGGTTTATATTTCCTTTAAAGAAGGAGACACTTTGTAGACTTGTGACAACTGCTGATAAAAGTTGAATTTTCCTTCTAAAGTTGAATTTTCTTCATTAAAAAGGGAATAATGCGCTTCAGCGGTGGTCACAACTCAAGCGAGTTTTCCCTTCCTTTAAAAATATTCACCTATATCAGCAGTCAAGGAGTTTTTTTTAAAGAAGGGAAAATTTAACTTGTATCAGCAGTCATGAGATATTTCCCTTCTTTAAAGAAGGGAAAATTCAACTCATGTTAGTAGTTATCTCAAATCAAAGAAAGTTTTCACTTCTCAAAGAAAGGTAAATTCAACTTGTGTCAGCAATCAAGAAAATTTTCCCTTCTTGATTGGAGAGAAAATTCAAACATAAAGGGATAATTCAACTCGTGTTGATGGTAATCACAAGTAAAGAAAATTTTCCATAATTTAAAGAAGGAAAAATTCAACTTGTGCCAGTAGTCATCACAAGTCAGTGAGTTTTTTTTCCTTCGTTAAATAATGGAAAATTCTCTTTACTTGTGATAACTACTAACACGAGTTGAATTATCCCTATATGTTTGAATTTTCTCTCCACACAGCAAAAAAAAAATGAATTTTGGAATGTTGAAAATTTGGTTGGTTGAATATTACTCATTTTTTGAGTAATATTAATCAAAAAATGTGTAAAAATGTGAACCTGATGAATATTCATCAGAAACTGATGAAAATTCACCAATTCCTGATGCAATATTACACATTTTTTTCGCCACAAAATCTGTCACCATTTCCTGATGAATATTACCATAATTTTTTTTTCTGTGCAATCAAGAAGGGAAAATTTTCTTGACTGCTGACACAAGTTGAATTTACATATCTAACTTTCTTTGATTTGAGATAACTACTAACATGAGTTGAATTTTCCCTTCTTTAAAGAAGAGAAAACTCTCTTGACTGCTGATATGGGTGAATATTTTTTGAAAAAAAGGGAAAACTCGCTTGAGTTGTGACCACAGCTGAAGCGCATTTTCCCCTGTTTAATGAAGAAAATTCAGTTTTAGAAGGAAAATTCAAAATTTTTTAGCACACAGAAAATAAATGATGGTAATATTCATCAGGAAATGGTGCCAGATTTTGAGTAAAAAAAAAAGATTAATTTTACATCAGAAATTGGTGAATATTCATCAGTTTCTGATAAATATTCATCAGGTTCACATGTTTAAAAAAAAAAGGTAATATTACCCAAAAAAGAGGTGATGTTCAACCAACCAAATTTTCAACTTTCCAAAATTCAACTTTGATTCTGTGCAGTTGTCGCAAGCTTAGAAGTGTCCCTTTCTTTAAAGGAAGTATTAACCTTCATAAATGTCGAAGATTTTTGACTCAATCTAGGGGTCAATGGCTTAAAATAGCCCAGGGAACAATATTCAGCATGTGGAGCAACGTTTTGAACAAACGTTTCAAGTTATGGGCACCCATACACAGAAAAAAATGATGGTAATATTCATCAGGAAATGGTGACAGATTTTGTGTCGAAAAAAAATGTCTAATATTACATCAGGAATTGATGAATATTCATCAGTTTTTGATGAATATTCATCAGGTTCACATTTTTACACATTTTTTAATGTAATATTACCCAAAAAAGAGGGAATATTCAACCTACCAAATTTTCAACCTTCCAAAATTCAACTTAAAAGCAGTTTTAAAATAAAAAAAAATCTTAAGGAAAGAAAAAAAAATCAGCTTTCGCCGGCAGTTATCACAACCTAATATGGTCTTCTTAAAGCAATTCCAATATGAACTTTATTTTGAAATTTTAACATCATTATGCCAAATGACCATTATGCCAAATGGCCATTATGCCAAATGACCCTTATGCCAAACGTCCATTATGCCAAACGGCATTATGCCAAACGGCGTTATGCCAAACGGCATTATGCCAAATGGCATTATGCCAAATGGGATACACCCATCAAAAATCGTACAGCAAACCCTTGCAGCAAGTATAATTTAAAATTAAATTAATTACGACTGAAAATTACGTTTCTTTTGATGCACATACCTGGAGCGTGTTCTATGATGTAATTTTGTGTGTAAGTTAACGCAACTGTACGTTGATCAGTTTGACAGTGCAAAAACAAAAACGAAACGTCAGCCATCTTAACAAGTGCAAACAAGGTGCAAGACATTTTTGCTGCCGCGCAGTTTTGGGCCAAAAAGTCACCGAAAACCATATGGTGTTGGTGGCTTACAATGTGATTCATTGTGAATTTTCTAGAAACTTTAAATTCCACAAAGATGCAAGATTGATGCAAATTTCTCCTGATATCTATTTTCAAACTGCAGAGCAAAATTACCGGAAATGTTCTCCCTTGAAAATTTGCCGTTTCTCTTGGCCGTTAAGCTTTTTGCCAACATTGCGCACCTCCCAAACGACCCACAGTTGATTCGGCAGCACGTTGCTTGGCACCGACCACGCGGGAAAAGCTTCCAAGTGCCAACGCGTGCTGCGGGTTGCCTACGTTGCGGGCGTTTTCCACCAACCGACAACGTGTTTGGCGATGATTTATAATTCCATTTTCCGCTTCCGGAATTAATGAGGACGACCTGCAGGAACTTGGAGCAAAGGAGTAGCACCTATTCTGGGAACGAAAAAGGATCAATGTTTGAAATGAAAATTGAAATTTCATTGAACAATGTGTAGGTGATTCAGTTTCATTTGAAGCATGCAACAAGTTGCTCGATTCGAGTTCAAAAACCAATTAACTCACCTGATCCTTAGTTAGGATCTCAATTATCTGGTTACCCTTCAGCTTCCAACAGCAGTTCGAGCAAGCAAGCCTTTTCGTCGAGGGAAACCTATTAAAACTGGGCTATCTGACTGCAGGGAATTTCTTCTTGTATGAAAAAAGTTTTCTTATTACCAAATTTTCATTTATTCAACTTTTTTTTTGTTGTTACGTAGACTATGTACAAAAGCTTAATTTGACTTAGAGTTAATCTCAACAGTTGTGTTAAAAGACCTTTTTTACATACATTCGCTACTAATAAACTTTTCAGAAATTTGTGTCCATTTAAATAACGTCCAGTTTACGATCTCTTATATATAGGTAACTTTAAACTATGGTAACAAAGTTCCCTTCCCAGTGATTTTCTCAGATAACATTTAATTGGATCTGTTCTGTTGGAAAAATCACATTTTCATCGTTTGAATTCTGCCGTACATCAACTTTTAAACTCTTATCATCAATTATCGTGGTATTACATCCAAAATCCGATAATATTTCAATCGATCACTCTTCATTTTACTGCTTGGTTGGTAATTGATTCTACTTCGCTTGGTGTGCTGGTCTTCGGTCTTGTCTGTCAATCAAAATCTGACTCTTGAAAGTGTCTTGCCGCGGGGCATCCATTTTGTCTCGTAATGGAATCGAGTTTCTTGAGTTAAGCTTACAAATTGCACGATTTGTAATACTTAAAATCCTTGCAGAAGTGACTCACTTTTTTAAACACTGTTTATAATATATATTTTTTAAACGTACAATTCATGAAAAAATACTTTTGCTTGTTGCTTTTATTTTCTTTGGCCTTTACTGTGTGATGACAACTTCTAAAAAAACCTTGTCAGTCCTGGTTTAAAAGTAGAATTTTTCAAAATTAAATATAATTATTTGCGAAGATCTTCATTTTTGAAAAAAAGTATAAATTTATGTTTGGTTTTTAAAATTAGTATTCTTCATTTTTTTTGTAAGTTATGCTTTAAATTTTTGAATAAAAACTGACGCACTTTTGTAAATAAACGAAACCACAAATCAAGATGTCTAGCGCAACCAAACAATTCAAAATTTATTTCTGAAATTCCAAGATGCGCAAATCAGACGCTAACCTTTGGCTGCGGTCACCGGGGTGCAAACGCCAACCTTCCAGGAGCTCCGGAAATTTATTTTCATTTCAAATCCCTCGCGACGTCCTCATCACCAAGACCACGCCGAATCAAGATCGAAAAGGGCAGCAGCTTCTGACTGTTTTACATGAAAAGCACCCCACTGTTTTCCTTGTCACACTAATGATGTTGCTTCTGTTGGTTTTTCATGACAGCTCATTTTCGTTTTACTTCTAAACTGTTTGCCCGAACCGTTCAACTCTACCAAGGTATGACCACCGGCCGGCGCAGGCAAAAAATCGTAATTAGACCCAATTATTTTTCTCTTATCTGGGGTAGTGCCTTTTCCGGTTAAGAGGAATTGCGTTATGGTTCTTGAAAAAAATAGAGTCCTCGTCGTCCTTGGTGTCCTTTGGTTTGGTTTGGTACTGTGTGAGATTACACGCCCAGGTGCACGAACAATTAGCCTGCTTGTGATGGAGGTGGGGTGGGCCTTTTTGTCTCCGGCTTTCAGGTGCCTTTTTGCTGACGGAAGTCATCCTCGAGTGCTGAATCTGTGCAGGAGTCTGGAAAAACGCAATTTGATTTTATGGTTTTAGTTTTGTTAAACAAATTACTTAAATGAGAATTCTTATTTTTGATTTGGTTTTTATATTATTTTTTAGGTGTAAATATGACATCTGTACCGAAATACGGATACTTGTCCACGTGAACAAAAAATCAAAAATGGTGCAAATTAAAATTGTAATTGTAAAACCTTATAACCCAAACTGCAAAATATCACATGAAAACAATTCGAAGAAGTATATAGTTTCATAAAATTCATACATTCATACATGGATTTTCATTACTATGCTGAGGTACCCCAAAATTCATAAATTAATCTTTTTTATCAGCCGAAATCGGAAGAATCGATACCATGAAATTTCAAGTGGGAAAACACTCAGACTATTTTTTCACAAAAAATACATTTTTGAGTAATTTTTTTCTGCTTGACTTGTTTGTGGTATGATTTTAAAAGTCCAATAATAATACAAAATCTCGGGTTTTTATTTTAATTTTTTAAGACAGAAATATTAGAATAAAAATATTTTTTCAATCAAATTAAAATATTTAATTTGCAAATGTTTTGGGATATAACTTTTTTGTTAAAGTAAAATAAGTCTTCTTTTTTAATTAAAATAAGCTGAAACTGTTAAATCTTACACCGACTTTTGAATTAATCGCAAAACGCAAACCAGAAATTTCCTCCAATTTCAAGAAAATTTAGGATAGTTTTTAGCCTTTTTAATAGTTTAAATCAGGGGTGCCCAAAGTATGGCCCGCGGGCCAAACGTAGCCCGCGAGGTAATATTTTGTGGCCCGCGAACCCATTTTGAATGATCATGTAAAATGGCCCGTTGACCACTTGTAAAGTGATTTTATACTTTTTCAAAATTATGGTTTATTTTAAGCTTTTATATGCTAATCTTTTTTATTTTTTTTGTTAATAAAAAGAAACATATGATTTATCAATATTTTGATCCCCACTTTAGGATACAAATAATTTGTTCAAAATATTTTATAATTAAAACAATTTCACACGTTTCAATGTGAGTGAAACTAGTAAATATCGTCAAAACTTTCATCAAACATTTTTAGAAATATAAAAAAAAAAACGTTCAAGTTTGACTTAGGTAGAATTTTGTAATAGATGCAAAAATAAAAGTTTTCTTTATTAATTTGCAAGTCTTATTGACCCTTTTATGAACTGACCCTCAAATTTACATTGCACTTCCTTAGGGATTCGAACTCATTACAGTTAGATAACGAATCTGATTGACTATCAACTGATTCAGGCAGACAAAATGTGGAAATCGGAGGATCAAGTTTGCAGCAAATATTTTACAAAGCTTTCGTCGATCTACCCACCATTATTTAATTTCACCATTATTAAAAAATTGGCTCGAAAAACCAGGAGCAAAAATATATTTTCAAAAAACTTAAAAAGATGAAATTTAAGTGCATTCAGCTGAAATTAATTAAATATGCATTCCTTTGCATTTAAAATAATTTGAATTTTAGTGAATTTTCGATGAAATAAAAAAAAATTGTTTCGCTTTTTTTGAAAATAATAATTGCAGGTTAACTATACGGGAGCTTAAACATTTTTCTAAAAGTTTTTTTTCATTGAAATGTTGAAATTCTGGATCTCAACGATTTTTCATTAGCCCCACTTATAGATGAATTGTTCATCATGTAATGTCACCATCATTTTCGAAATATAAAAACAAAACTTTATTTTTATTGAAAACACAAGTACATTCAGCTAAAAACTTTTTTTTTCAAATACCAGAAACAACAAAATCAACAATACTGATAGAAACCCGTTATTTTTTGGTTTCTATTATTTTGAAAAGATTTTTTTTTAAATAACAGAAATGTAATCTTTTACATTAAAATAACGTAATTTATTTTTTAACAACCTTTTTTTTTGTTAATTTGGCCCGCAAGCTCATTTGAGCTTCAAATTTGGCCCGGCCTCCAAAAACTTTGAGCACCCCTGGTTTAAATGATTGCTTCTAGCATGAACAACTCAACAGTGATGAATAAAGAGCGGATTCGTTACTGCACTAAAATCAGCGAATCTGAATTCACTGATTGGAACGACTGACAACTGAGATAAGCACGAAGCCACGATTTTAACTTTTCGTGCTGTGAATTTCTGTTTCATAAATGCCTGAGAATGTTTGCTTGGGAATAGTTAAAATAACTAATCTTCGACTAGGAACTCGTAATCGGGCTGTAGTGAACGAATTGGATGCTCCAAATAACAAAATGTCGAGTTTTTTTACCTCTATCTGACCACCACAAAATTCCCCCGGGGGTCAAACCGGTGCCGGGGCAATCCGGATTGTTTTACGACTTTGTTCCGATATAGATTTTTTGTTGAAAACTGTAAATAAAAAAAATAAACAATGTATTTTTGAACAAGTATTGTCGAAACTTGTTAAACAGAGGCTCTTACAACATAAAAGATTTTTTTTTTATAAAAATATTTGTTCATAAACTTAAGATTTGATAAGTTTTTACTAAAAAAAAAAAATTTAAACCAATTTTTCATATAAACTCACCAGAAAAAGTTTTCAGAAGTTCAAAATTGTCACAAACTTGCTTAAGGTACTTGTTGTTGACACTGCAACAACTCAAATCGATCAGATTTCGTTAATTTACTAGGGGCACTTTTTACTTTTTTCAGTAGACATTTTTTTTTGTATTTTTGAAGAATAAGTTTTTTTTTACAAATTCAATGACAGGATCTTCAAGAGGACATTCTACTGCGTCGATTGATGGAAATTTAGTCGAATTTTATGTACTTTTACATCAGAAAAAGTTTCCGTTCAGTAAATTAAGGAGAAAAATTACATTTTCGCTCGCAAGTTGGCATTAACACCAAAACTCATATTTCTACAAATTTCTTTCGTCTTTTCATTAGATTTGACCAAATTTTAGAATATACCCAGAATCCAGGACTGCCTCATTGTGTTCTGTTTAAGTTCTTCGGTAACAATGAGACACTTTGATTTTTCATCGTTAATATCATCATCTATGAAAAACTTCCATTTTTTTAAGTTTAAACCATTTAACCGAAGTTTTGAAGTAGAAGGTATAAATGTAATGATTTTATAAAATTTAAAATTATTTTTTTGTACAATCGACAATCAAAAATTAGACATAGAATTTTTTTCGTGATTCGATTATCCGATGTTTCGATTATTCGAAGTGAAATTTTCCCAAGGCCTTCGGATAATCGAGTTTGGACTGTAGAACTTTTGTTAATTAATGTTTCAAGTTGGCAAAATTGCATTTCAATGTTTATGGCAAGTCACCTGCCAGATTAGATTAGATTAGATGGCAAGTCACCTGAAATAAAACAACACAAAACCATGATGTTTTGCTAGTTTTGCTAATTTTGAATTTTTACGACGGAATTGCTGAAAGTACTTTTCAGTACCGTCATCAGCGGTGACATTAAGCCGGGGGGTGAGATTGGGTCTTACAAAAATGCTGAAATTTATATGACCCATTCTCACCCCCAGATTTTTATCGATGAAAAGTAGACCGTAACTAATTTCAAATTGGAATTTAAAAAATCATTTCGTTTTCCAGAGAATAGCTCACCTGTTCTGAAGAGAAATCTGCGGATGCTTTCATTGGCCATCTTCACCGACCGACCGACCGGCTTTCCATTGTTCTGGGACAATAGCGCTGGACCTGGTTTCTCATTTCAGATATAAATCTTTCACCATAAGTTTCGCAGAATGCAATGCAGTCCCGTCCAACTGCAGAATGGTCAGAATTTTCCGGTTCTTTGACGATTCTTGACAAAACACAAACAAACACTCACACTCATACTCGCACTCTCGTTCTCTTTATCTCGCTCTAGCTTGGTCATTGGGCGGGTGATTGGGGACACTTAAACGTGCCGAAGGTCACCGCACAGCACCAGATTCTGCATAATTTCGTCGGTGAAGATGGGCTTGTATTATGACGGGCAGATGCCGTCCCGGTGGTCCAGGTGGGGCGCGGTCAGGTGGTTCCCGTTGGTGTTCCCGTTCGGGAGCATAATGATTGTTGTCTCTTGGATGTTCCTGGAAGGTTGACAGGGGGTGGAGAGAAGAAGAAAAAGAAGATGATATGTCGTGATCTTTTCCTGGCAGGTGTAATTGGGTGGAAGCATTGTTTAGGGCGAGTCAGTTCTAGGATGAGTATTTTAAGGAAATTAATACCGAGAAGATTTTTCGACCTTATCCATTTCCGAATCAAAGTGCAAAGGTAGGTGGGACAATACCATTCATCGAAATTGTGGGAGCATATTTTTCTGGCCCGAGGAGTAAAAAAGGCTGAAGAATTTCCAACAATCCTTTGATGGCATTGATATTTTTTGGATATGGAAATTCTCGATTTCCAAAATTCCCTGCTGCTTATAAATAACACTCCAAATTTTGTTTGAAACGCACTTATAGAATTGCATCCGATTTGATAAAAATAACTCATTATCGTTGGTAAACACCAGTTATGCGTAATTCGATAGAGCGCAAACCGCCAATGCATTAAGCAAATTTAATTAGGGTTATGCATATTTCTGCTGCAACACAGTTGCCCTCGTTGATCACCACCTTTTTTGCTGTTGTTATTAGCACCAGATATCTGTACTAACGAGGGCTCATATTTCCCAACCCTTAACAAAGTCACTGTTCATCCGCCCGGATATGATGTGACCAATAAGATAATTGTTTCATCAGTATCCGGCACAAAATGTGTGAGTATGTGCATTTATGTACTCGCCTTGGTAACGGATGTATTTAACTTTATACCAGCATGTATGCAAATATAACATATGCTACAGTGAAACCCCGATGGTTTGGCATTTTTCGATGCATTGATTTTTTTGCGAATTATAATTTAAGTTGAATTAATACAATTTCTACCAAGGTCTAACAAAGGTAACGAACGAAAAGAACATTTTTTTTTAAATTTTGCCAAAAAAGCATTTCTGGTCGAACCATTGGATTTGTACTGTTCGCCAGATGGTATGCTGTTTGGTTGGTTGGTTGGTTGGCATACTTACACTCGCATCGACTGCGTTCCGATCCGTTTGCTGGGGTACCGCCTGGACATGGTGCTCGTCATGGATGTGTCCCGGTGGCCCATGTGGTCCCCCCGGCGCCTCCTCGCACTGGACGATCCTTCACAGAGCAAATATCTGCAAGTAAAATGAACAATCGAATTGTTTTACCTCCAGCTTATTCAAAAAGTATATCTAACTAAACATAATCTTACTAAATATTTCCTTACGTTACATAACCGCCAGACAAGTACCAATTCAAAATGCAATTAAGCTAAAACTCACAAACTATGTTCGCTTACATAACTTTACCAACAGTTTTAATAAAGTCACCCACAAACACACTCACCTGTTGAAATGCTTCCGGAAGGCCCCGCTGACACAGTAGAGAGCGACCGGATTGGCGCAGCTATTCGCGAACGACAAACAGAAGCCAACTATCCGGAGCACGTGCCAAAAGTGGTTGTAATCATCCTGCGAGTTGGGGCTGGAAATGACGACGAGAGGAGTAAATTAAGCTTCAGTTAATATGGTTGACGTTGTCGCGGCTTTTATGAAAGTAATGATTCGAAGCCAAACCCATAAAATGTTAAAGATACTTCAAATTGCAAAACTAGCAGATTTTCAATACACAATCGAAAAAAAAGATTTGTGGAGTGAAAAATCTTCAAACCTTAAAATCTTCAAATCTTCAAACCTTAAAATCTTAAAATCTTCAAATCTTCAAATCTTCAAATCTTCAAATCTTCAAATCTTCAAATCTTCAAATCTTCAAATCTTCAAATCTTCAAATCTTCAAATCTTCAAATCTTCAAATCTTCAAATCTTCAAATCTTCAAATCTTCAAATCTTCAAATCTTCAAATCTTCAAATCTTCAAATCTTCAAATCTTCAAATCTTCAAATCTTCAAATCTTCAAATCTTCAAATCTTCAAATCTTCAAATCTTCAAATCTTCAAATCTTCAAATCTTCAAATCTTCAAATCTTCAAATCTTCAAATCTTCAAATCTTCAAATCTTCAAATCTTCAAATCTTCAAATCTTCAAATCTTCAAATCTTCAAATCTTCAAATCTTCAAATCTTCAAATCTTCAAATCTTCAAATCTTCAAATCTTCAAATCTTCAAATCTTCAAATCTTCAAATCTTCAAATCTTCAAATCTTCAAATCTTCAAATCTTCAAATCTTCAAATCTTCAAATCTTCAAATCTTCAAATCTTCAAATCTTCAAATCTTCAAATCTTCAAATCTTCAAATCTTCAAATCCTAAATCTTCAAAACTTCAAATCTGGGCCAACCCACACAGTAGTTGCCCCGAACCCTCTTCGAATTAAGTGAAACTATGTCTTTAGGGTTAATTTTGGTCTCTGATCACAAATCCGATGCTAATTTTTCGATATCGCGTGACGGAGGGGCGGTACGGTACGTATACGGAAAAAACGTGGTTTTCAATAATTTGTAGCATGAAATGGAGATGATTTAGAAATTTGGTGTCAAAAGGACTTTTATACAAAATTGAACGCTTGATTTAATGGTGTACTCACACAGAAAAAAATCAATTCTCGAAACCGTGAAGTCAGTTCACGATTATGAGAACCACGAAGGAATATATTCACGTTTATGGTGCAAATGCACCATACTCATGAATAAATTCCTTCGTGGATCTCACATTCGTGAACTTAATTCACGATTACGGGAATTGATTTTTTTCTGTGCAGAAAAAAAAACATATTTTTTTAAACTTTCCATTTTTTATAACTAACTTCTACAAAGTTGTAGAGTAGACAATTCGAAAAAAATACATTAAATTCCATCGTATCAAAAGTGGTCAAAGACAAACTTGTAGGAAATTGGACGGGCTTAAAAAAAACACTGAATGAAAAAAACACGCCATTTCCATAAAATTCCTAAAACAATTTTTCGTTCAAAGTGTTTGAGGAAATAGCCTAAGATGGTACAATGTCTCTCCTAAGAAATACAGAAATCTTTTACTAAATTTTTTTTTTTGAAAAGTGGTCAAACGTCAAAAAATTTCAAAACCGATAGTGGGAATCGATTTTTCAGACAATCTTACATAAAAGTATCGATATTGACCATCATGCTATGTCCAATCCTTCTTGAGATACAGTGGTTTAATAATTAAAATGTTGGAAAAAT
This sequence comes from Culex quinquefasciatus, assembly GCF_015732765.1. Lineage (NCBI taxonomy): Eukaryota > Metazoa > Arthropoda > Insecta > Diptera > Culicidae > Culex > Culex quinquefasciatus. The sequence goes on along the minus strand of NC_051862.1, from coordinate 93,486,506 downwards.
AGTTTTTGTGTGGTTTTTGACGATTTCTATATGACAGACTAAATTTTTCAGTCGCAAAAATATTTTTACCGGAAAGCTCGTTCAATTTTCAATAAGTTTGCCTTTGACAGCTTTTTAATTTGACTCGTTTTAATATTAACGTAAGCTTATTTACTATACAGGTGTGTAAGCTTAGTCTCTAATATCAGTGGGATTTCTTTCATTTTTATTCCTTTAGCACAGAACGACACCATTTTCACTCCAAAATATATATTCTAAGATTTTTCTTAATCTTATTTTAACGTTTTCACTATGCTTCTAAGATATGCCCCGTGGCATTTTGGTTGGATCTGTGCATCGTAGCACTTACACCGAAATAATCAACTCCAACTCCCAACTGCAACTCTCTCCTAATTTCAACTCCCTCCTAATTTCAACTACCACTCTCAACTCTCTCCTAATTTCAACTACCTCCTAATTTCAACTACCTCTCTCAACTCTCTCCTTATTTCAACTACCACTCTCAACTCTCTCCTAATTTCAACTACCTCCTAATTTCAACTACCTCTCTCAACTCTCTCCTTATTTCAACTACCACTCTCAACTCTCTCCTAATTTCAACTACCCTGATTCTAAATCTAACTTAGGCTTTTATACTCCGAAGCGTTTTTAGTCAAGACGCATGCGCAATATGTTTACCATGCTTCTCTACGGGAGTAGCTCAGCCACGTGCGTTTTGACTACACCGCGTTGATCTTGAAATCTTTCTGCTCGAAATTTCTCAGCAGGGATCCTGGCACAGTTCACAGTTCCTTTCTGTTTTCGCTTTGTGCTTTTCCTTCCATCCTCCTACTGTGTTTATATATGTCTTAACCTACGTGCTCCTAGAAATATGACACTTGACTCGTGTCAACATGTGTTAATGAGTGCATCTGAAGATGTTGCACTTCGTCTGATTGTAAAGACCAATGTACTTCTTCCCTGTTGGTCGAACTAAAAATCTAAATTTATATTCTGATTAACTGAGGGTTGCTACATACCCTTACACTACCCAGCTAGATGTTTGTCTGCTAAGATAATCATCTACTGTAAGCCTAACGCTGGTTCTTGATAAGTATTGATTTTGAAAAATATGTTTTTGAATATCTGAGTACTAAATATAATTGTTGTTCACGTTTTGTTGCCTCCTCTGCGTTGATATAATTGATAAGATAGCTGGCTAGATAATTCGTCGATGTTGTTCTCCACTTGACTTTTGGTTTGAAACTTGAAAACATTCAATAAACCACATAGATTGAGACATTTGACTTTGTTGATTTTACTATAGTGGATCAATTCTGCCAAACATTATTTGATACATTTTCCTTCTTGTCCTTTCCTTGATGCTTTTTCTTAATGCATAGAGATCTGCGTCAGTCCTTCTTAGTTTTCTGCAGTCAATAAAATTTTCGTAGACTTCAATCGAAACTTTTCATTCCATTTCATAAGATCTGAGTGTAGTGTACAGATCATGTTTCATCATTTCGCCATACTTCTTCCTTTCCATTAGATCCGAGAATTGTATATGGATCTCTTGCCTTAATTGTCAGTCTCTGATATAATTTTTCCGGTTGAGAAGTTTCTGCTTCTGATTGAACAAACCGAAACTATTCCATGTTATATAGTTTAGATCATAATCATTCTTTGCCTTGTATCATATATTTCACTCCATCATTGTTATGTTCCACCATTTTTTTTCAACTCATCTCCTGTCTCAATTTTCTGCAATTTATGAATGCATAACTGTTCCAATAATTTGTTGATGCCAAATGTGCTGTTCTTAATGTTCTGGTTGATGTTGCTGCTGACGCTGTATCCGAATGTTAACGTTTGATGATATGTGTTCGTGTAGGTGAGATTTTACATATTTGTGTAGTGTCGTGTTACAGATTTTTTTGAATAATTTCCTAAGTGACTATCACTTAAACAATTTGAAATTGGTGTATAAAGTTGAAATTGTATAGAAAAATATCATATGATTATAATTCCCTAAGCTTATCCTTCATCTACTGGTCATTGTTTTTGTTTTACTCTTTCGATTCGATGCATTTTTTTACACTAATAATCCCAAATCTTCACTGGCCTTGGCTAAAAAGTTTTTCAAAATATTAGATACTTACTCCACTTACTCAATTGAAAATCTTCAACTTCATTCTTCGATAAAATTTGTCTTTTTGTAAACTTTTATTTCTCATTTCCATTAATCATCTTTTTTTTCAATCGATAGGGTGCGTAGTGAATAAATTTCGTCTGCGAAATTACCTTCCCCTTTCCTTTCCCAGGTAAAAATAGGTTGGTTGCCGCTGGTCCTAAAATTCTAAAAGTAGAAAACTTGACACAACTGTTAGAGAATTCCATTAAGCATTACATTTATCTCGACCCATACACATATCACACTCTCATACATTGCGGGTAATTACTCCTCATCCCATCATTAATTTTCAATGTTTTGTTTTAAAGTTTAATAATTGTTTAACATTTGTATGTCGTTATCTTAAAACAAATTTCATTTTGAAAAGTTGTCGACGTCATTAAAAATTAATTTTAAATTTTGATATTTGTTTTTTTTTTTTCTGTATACCGAATCTACTAAATTTACCAATTATGATGTTCCATTCTTAAAGGTATATAATTTATAGAATAATTCCTCATTCTTCTTCTTCTTATTCTTCTTCCTCTCTTAATACCAAACATTAATTCATCGTCCCTTTGTCTTGCATTATGTCTTCTACACAAATATTTAATTTGCCAACAAGCAAATATAAAAATGCAAAATGTGATACATTATGCACACAGGCTTCCCCTATCGTTGCACCATCTAAGATATTTGAAAGTGTTCCATTTAGATAATTGTCTTCTGCTTGAATGATTGTTTCAAATCTGAATCCTTGATAATTTGTGTGATAATATGGACCTTTTAAAACTTTATGTAATATTGTTGACGCTACTCTACTATCTTCTTGTTCACTATCCATATTTCTAATTTTAGAAAAAAAAAAAATCCGTTCCATAAACTCCACTGTTGATTGAACTTGGTAACGATACCAGTACAATTTGTAAAAATGTTTTTACTTAATTTTTTTTGTTCCGATAATATTTGATAAACATGATTTTTCAAACCTAATTCAGATTACTGACACTGCCTCGATAAAATTCGATTTTGTTCCATGAATATTTTCCCTTGTTGTAATACAGAATATTAAAACAACTTTGATCAGTGAGTAAATGATTTGTTCGAGAGTTATAAGTCTCTTAGGTAAATTTCACTAATTTTTTTATAAGTTTCTTTTGTAATTTTCACTAAACAATGAATAATTGTCTAGTTTGTTCTTCGTATTTTACGTCTCTAACGATTTTCCATCTTTTCCTTGATAATGCTTTTACGATTTGTATTTAGTTTGCTTATGCTTATTTAAAAAAATCCATTTTGTTTTGTTATTTCTTCTTCAGCTCTCGAGACGTTTTTTTTTAGTGATAATTAATAATTTTCTCTGAAAGCTACAAATTGTTAATAAAGTTGCAATAATAAACACACTGTCGACTCAAATTTATTTGTTGCATACGAAAAAATCAACAATATAAAATAACCCACTTTAAGAATGAGATTCCATATTCATAAAAGGAATGACAGTTATAAAAACACACGAAAATTATACTTAATTTCTCCTTCTTCATAATTTGTTTTTGTGACTCTTTTTGGTACACTTTTTTATTCATGAGCTTTCTCAGCATTTCATATAATTTGGTATATTCACCATTTCTTCGATATGTATTCCCCTTGATCGTGCTTTAAAGTGCTAGTAACTCTATAGTTATTTCCACACCATCCCTATATTATAATTTTCATCGACAGTTCTCCACTATCAAAACTTTAAATTTCAATTGTCGTTTCAGCCCGTATTCCAAAGTGTGGAATGAAAAATTAATCATTTTTGGTTGCTAATACACATGTTTATATTAAAAGTAATAAAACAATGCAAAAATAATATCATTTACTCATGTTGCGATTAATTATTGTTTCTATTGAATAGTTCATTCTTATTGTGATCAATAATTCAAGTTTGTGAATGCTCCTCGTGGGGGTGCAAATCTTATCGATCTTTTTCTGATTTTAAATTTGTTTGATTATTTATAGAAAAATACTGGATAAATCGAGTTGTGTCATCCAAATTTAAAAACAAAGCCTGCCACTTTGTGTACTCCTCTAACTTGAATTGTTAGATTAACTTGAATTGTTAGATTAACGATGGATTGGATTGTTAGTTCAGTTCTGGACTCCTGAATTTATTTATCTACATCAATCGTACTTCAGTTCAAAAATATTAGATTTTTTTTAATTACTTGTCTGACAAAAAGTCGTCAAATTTAAATAACGCTTACTGCCAGTTTCATTCTCTTATCTTGAAAATCATATTAATTTTTTAAAAGTAAATGTTATTCAGTTTTTTTCTTTTATTTTAATGTTTTAGCTTTCTGGGTTCAAACAAGAATTCCTTATTATGAAATTTTCATAGCAAAATCACACCTTTTCCTCCTTTTTAACAACATTCTGCCTGGCGTTTTCATGATACATTGGCTAAATATGTCAAATATTTTCATTTTTAAATCTTTTAATAATCGCAAGATTAATTTATTTTATAAAACTAAAAAAACAATGTTTTTTTAATCTGATAGTTTTAACAAAAACGCAAATAAAATCATGACGTATTTATGAAAAAAAATATTTAATTTTCCAAAGTTTAAATTGATGCACGACTGTTTTTAATTTTTTCAAAGTTTTAAAAAAAAATATTGGATTTAAGAATATGATGTCTTACATACAACTGCACTAATTCACTCAAAAGAATAAAATTTAATTGAACTTACCATAATATTTCCATGATCGTAACTGTCATGTTCTCGCATTACAATTAGTTTCCAGAACCCATTTCTCTTGGCTGGCTTTTTGGCTGGGATGTTCTCCATTGCTGTGGCTGGCGTTTCAACACAATTTTTTTTCAATAATCATGGCTTTGGCCTGTTAACTTCACTCTTCACAAAATGTACCCATTTCCTTGGCTGGCGGTTCGATAAAAAATTTTCGATGATCGTTATTTTTAAGCTTCACTGGTCACAAAACTTCAGTTGCTTTCCATGGTTTTGGCTGGCGGTTTGACACATTTTTTCAATCATCATGGCTGGCGTTTGAACTGCCATCTTCACTCGTCACTAAAAGTTTCCTTTGGCATTGGCTAGCGGTTCGACACTGGTTTTTTCACTTGTCCGAAAATAACGTTCCTGTTTCAAATTGAAACTTTTACGCTGTCACCACATGTGTAAGCTTAGTCTCTAATATCAGTGGGATTTCTTTCATTTTTATTCCTTTAGCACAGAACGACACCATTTTCACTCCAAAATATATATTCTAAGATTTTTCTTAATCTTATTTTAACGTTTTCACTATGCTTCTAAGATATGCCCCGTGGCATTTTGGTTGGATCTGTGCATCGTAGCACTTACACCGAAATAATCAACTCCAACTCCCAACTGCAACTCTCTCCTAATTTCAACTCCCTCCTAATTTCAACTACCACTCTCAACTCTCTCCTAATTTCAACTACAGTGGACTCTCTCGTTGTCGATATTGAAGGGACCGTTGAGAGAGGGAGTTATCAAATTATAGAACGGAAAATCAAAGCAATCTTCTTGAAGGGACTGAAAATTTTATTGACAGCTGGAGCAATATTGATATCGAGAAGATCGACAGCCAGAGAGTCCACTGTACCTCCTAATTTCAACTACCTCTCTCAACTCTCTCCTTATTTCAACTACCACTCTCAACTCTCTCCTAATTTCAACTACCTCCTAATTTCAACTACCTCTCTCAACTCTCTCCTTATTTCAACTACCACTCTCAACTCTCTCCTAATTTCAACTACCCTGATTCTAAATCTAACTTAGGCTTTTATACTCCGAAGCGTTTTTAGTCAAGACGCATGCGCAATATGTTTACCATGCTTCTCTACGGGAGTAGCTCAGCCACGTGCGTTTTGACTACACCGCGTTGATCTTGAAATCTTTCTGCTCGAAATTTCTCAGCAGGGATCCTGGCACAGTTCATGACCTTTCTGTTTTCGCTTTGTGCTTTTCCTTCCATCCTCCTACTGTGTTTATATATGTCTTAACCTACGTGCTCCTAGAAATATGACACTTGACTCGTGTCAACATGTGTTAATGAGTGCATCTGAAGATGTTGCACTTCGTCTGATTGTAAAGACCAATGTACTTCTTCCCTGTTGGTCGAACTAAAAATCTAAATTTATATTCTGATTAACTGAGGGTTGCTACACAGGTTTCTACCACACTGAAAAAAAAATCTATTTTCAATTTTGAGCAATGTAATTAAGCTTATATCTGTATGCCCATACATCCAATTCAATCACTGTAATAGGCAAACTTATGGCAAATTGGACGAGCTTTCCGGTAAATTAAGTCTGTCGTATTGAAATTGCCAAAAATCACCAAAAAAACTATTTTTTCAACATTTTTATTTTTAAAACCGCTGTATCTCAACAAGGATTGGACATAGAAGAATGGTGGTATCAAGACTTTTATGTGAAATTGTCTGAAAAATCGATTCCCACTTTGGTTTTTAAAAATTTTGACATTTAGACCACTTTTCAAAAAACAATTATAGTAAATGATTTTTGTATTTTTTTAGGAGAGACATACATCCTGCATTTTTCGTGAGTCTTTTTGTAACATCTTAGGCTATTCCTCAAAAATTTTGAACGAAAAAAAATCGAGACATCAATTTAACTTTAAAACAAAAAAATTAAAAAATCTCATAGAAATGGTGTGTATTTTTCTTTCAGTGTTTGTTTTTTAGAAAGCTCGTTTCCTACAAGTTTGTCTTTGACCACTTTTTGATATGATGCAACGGCTTCGAGATACAGTAACTTTTAAATTATAAAAAACAAAAATAACTTACGCCATTCTCAAATGTCATTTATGGGGACAATTGGCTTCATATACAGAAAAATGGCTTACATAAGCGTAGGATAACATGTCTAAAAAGTTTCATTGAAATCGGAGAGGGTCGGGTACAAAAGTACCAGAAAATTCCTGATTTGAGCTGGAATTGCTCAAGGGTGTAGCTTGTAATCATCACGAGATATTACAATTTTACATGAAAAGCTCATGTTCAATTGAAGTTTTGGAAAACTGACGAACTTGGCCGGATTTGGAGTCTCTTCAAATGCTACCCGACTTAAACCAGGTATAGTAGCATGTTCGGGAAGATTGTCGAGTGGTTTCATCATTCGCATAATACCAACACAACTTATACACCTCTAAATCTGTAACATCATGCTGAACATGTTTTCGTCGTTTCTCCCAAAAACCGCAACTCGGGTGTGTGCTCGGATTCTAGAGAAATGTTTTCCGTAAACATTTTCAATCAAAAACCCCCGGTTGCACCTTGTTTCAACACGTCATCGTTGTATCGTTAGTAGAATCCTTGTTTTACGACAAAGACGAAGGAGAAGTATTAGTTGGTTGATGCAGGTTGTGGTTTTGCCCTTGAATTTTGTTCTAACATCGACCACTCCGACAAGTCGACAAGCAAAGAGCAACACAACGTGGGACTTTCAGTTGAGCGTGATTAAGTGGCTTGTCCTGGGGAAAACCGGATGCACCGCGCCACTGGCAATAGTTGTGTTTGCTCAGATCACGGCGAAACGGATGGTGGCCCGGAGCGCAGATTATTTCCGTTTTTACCGAGGGGGTGCTCAGTAGCAGCGATTGTTTGCGAAATTCATTAGAACGGTCAAGTGCATCCTCAAACTTCCGGCCGGTGTTTGCTCCCTCATCGGGGGTGTAATGAGCTTTTTTTAAGTTTGGGTTATAGTTTACGTGTGCCTTACGGTGATTCAGTTGATTTCCGTTCTGTTCAGTTTCAGTTCAGTTTCAGTTCAGTTTCAGTTCAGTTTCAGTTCAGTTTCAGTTCAGTTTCAGTTCAGTTTCAGTTCAGTTTCAGTTCAGTTTCAGTTCAGTTTCAGTTCAGTTTCAGTTCAGTTTCAGTTCAGTTTCAGTTCAGTTTCAGTTCAGTTTCAGTTCAGTTTCAGTTCAGTTTCAGTTCAGTTTCAGTTCAGTTTCAGTTCAGTTTCAGTTCAGTTTCAGTTCAGTTTCAGTTCAGTTTCAGTTCAGTTTCAGTTCAGTTTCAGTTCAGTTTCAGTTCAGTTTCAGTTCAGTTTCAGTTCAGTTTCAGTTCAGTTTCAGTTCAGTTTCAGTTCAGTTTCAGTTCAGTTTCAGTTCAGTTTCAGTTCAGTTTCAGTTCAGTTTCAGTTCAGTTTCAGTTCAGTTTCAGTTCAGTTTCAGTTCAGTTTCAGTTCAGTTTCAGTTCAGTTTCAGTTCAGTTTCAGTTCAGTTTCAGTTCAGTTTCAGTTCAGTTTCTTCAGTTGCAAAGTAACCGCCGACCTTACAAGTCGCATTCTCAACGCCAGTCCGCAGTTTGTGTGCGCGTCGCCGCTTTTTTAAAATGTGCACCGTAGACAAAAACAGTGTGGTTCTGGATTTTTGTCAACTCCAAAACCAACCAAGCCCAAAGCTTGTAAAAAAAATTCTCGCAGACCTTCAAGTAAACCAAGAAAACTTGCGAGCATTGCAATTATGCAATAGAAGAAAAATAGCCGTGTTGCAGTTCGCCGACTCAGCAATGGCCTCGTCCATCATCGACAAACCTCTGGTATATCAGGGTTGCAAAATCCCGATTTACCTGGACAATAACGCTACGGAAGTTCGTGTGCTTGACCTACCTCTAGGCATAAGCAATGATGACGTAGTCAAAGTGATGAGTAAATACGGCGAAGTTTTGACCATCACCAACGACCGCTGGATTAACTTCTTCCCAGGGATCCCAAATGGAGTTCGGACCCTGCGGATGTTGCTGAAACAGCCAACGCCGAAATCAATCACTATAAACAATGCTGCTGCAGCAGTGACGATTATAGGCAAAACATCGCTTTGCAAACTCAAAGCAAAGAACAAAAAATGTGCTGATTCGAGTAAAAAGTTGAACCAAAAAAGCAGTACACAACCGATTGAACCCGAGCCAAGCAGCAGCAGCAGTAAAAGCAACAACAGTAAACCAGAACAAAATGCAATGGAAACAAGTAAAATTGACGAAGAAGACAACGATGGATTCGAGACCGTGCTTTCTAAGCACACCCGCCGCCGAAAGCGCTTACAGGCATATTTGGACGCGGAAGACGAACTATCAAAAAAACAAAGAGAGATGGCTGCAGAAGAAACAGATGAAGAAGATGAAGATGTCATAAAAGCAAAATATTATAAGAAAAAGTGTTGTGAGATAACTTCTAAATCCCTGGAAGAAGAGGACGAAGATAAACTTGAAGAACTTGATAATTCACTCTTTAAATATTCCGCTAAATATTTGAAACATAGACAGAAATCGTTAGAAAAAAGGCATGGTAATAATTATTGAAGTGATTTTAAACTCTGTAATCTTTCCTCTTTCACTATCCACCTTGAAGAGATGAATGCACAATGGTGTAAAGTCTCTATAATAATAATAAAAAAAATAAAAAAAAAAAAAAAGTTCAGTTTCAGTTCAGTTTCAGTTCAGTTTCAGTTCAGTTTCAGTTCAGTTTCAGTTCAGTTTCAGTTCAGTTTCAGTTCAGTTTCAGTTCAGTTTCAGTTCAGTTTCAGTTCAGTTTCAGTTCAGTTTCAGTTCAGTTTCAGTTCAGTTTCAGTTCAGTTTCAGTTCAGTTTCAGTTCAGTTTCAGTTCAGTTTCAGTTCAGTTTCAGTTCAGTTTCAGTTCAGTTTCAGTTCAGTTTCAGTTCAGTTTCAGTTCAGTTTCAGTTCAGTTTCAGTTCAGTTTCAGTTCAGTTTCAGTTCAGTTTCAGTTCAGTTTCAGTTCAGTTTCAGTTCAGTTTCAGTTCAGTTTCAGTTCAGTTTCAGTTCAGTTTCAGTTCAGTTTCAGTTCAGTTTCAGTTCAGTTTCAGTTCAGTTCAGTTTCAGTTTGAATAAAAACTGATTGTTTCGAACACCCTAACGTACATGCGTTGTTAAGCTGACAACTTTAGTCATTATTCAAGTTGTCAGAAAGTGTGCAATAAAACTGTGGTCTCCGTTTCATGTTGGATTCGTCGTGGGAAGAAAAATTACACCAAAGGAAGTGACCCCCCGGGGGGTGGAATGAAAAACAGCATATTTTCAGCATTGCACAGAAAACAGCACACATACAGTGACATTCTCGCAGAAGAAGAAAGAGTTGACTTTGTGGTATGAACTTACTTGTAATAAAACCACAGCATAAAGAGATGCGATGGCAGGAAGCAGATGCCAAATATGACGACAAACGCCAGCACCGTGATGGCCACTTTCCGTCTTGCTTTCACCTAAAGAGAGAAACCATCAAGAGAAGGGAAGAAAGAGAGAGAGCGAAATAATTACAACTTGAATGGAAATTGCAATAAATATACTTGTTATGAAACTGTCAGGATTCGTGGCAACAGATGGGCGGTCATTGATTGTGACTTGGAAAAAGGGCAAACGAGAAGAGGTTTCTATTTATATTTGCACAATTCTACTTTGACGAAAAATCCCAAGTGTCCTTTCGATGATAATTCCACTGACATTATCTTACTTTGATCTCACGGTAGTCTTCTTGGCCAATCAATACATTCAAGTCAAGACAAAGACGGAGTAGATTAAACTTCAAAAGCTGAAGTCGGAGTCAGATAATTTTCAACAATTGTACAATTTCAACATTGTATGGGAAATGTTGTTGGAGTTGAAGTCGGAATCGGTAAAGTCGGTTGTTGGAGTCAGAGTCACTAGCAAGTGTTTTAAAAATTACTGTTTCATTCAAACAGTTTTCAAAAGGTTCTAAGCGCCGTTTGTATGTTTGTATACCAACATTTTTGTTATTGTCTTCTCTACACTTTTGTAGAATATTGTTACACTAATGACCCTACAAAGTAAAAAAAACACGAAATTTTAAAATGAATTCAAAATGAAAAAAGTACATTAAATTTCCCTTAAAATGACACGTATAAAAAAATGTACAGTTCAGTAACGGAAAATGGCAGAGTTTTTAAAACTTTTTTTTGTGTTTTTTTCGATGAAAAGTACGTTTTTCCAGGAATTTTGAGTACGCCATCATCTTTTCAGGCTGCAAATTATTGAAAAACATGTCTTTTTCGCAAAAAATGAAGGGGTCGTACCGTCCCTCCGTCACGAGATACCAAAAACGGACCTCGGATTCGCGATCAGGGACAAAAGTTACCCTTAAGGACAAAGTTTTTCGCAAATCGAAGAGGGGTCGGGGCCACTTTTCCCGATTTCGTCATTGTTGTCATATAAAAGAAGCTTCAATCTTGTCATGCTATCAACTGGTCAACTGGCCAAAGGGATTTCAATTCAGAACGTTTTTGACACAAGTACGAGCTCATCAACCTTCGTGATAAAACGTGATTTCTATGAAAAACGTTACTTAATCCACCCTTAGGTGGTTGGTGCCTTCCTCACATTTAGAGGGTAATGCTATCACAGAAAAAAAAATGATGGTAATATTCATCAGGAAATGGTGACAGATGTTGTGGCAAAAAAAATGATAAATTTTACCTTAGAAAATGATGAATTTTCATCAGAAAATGATGAAATTTACCTCAAATAATGATGAAATTTACCTAAAAAAATGATGAAATTTACCGCAAAAATGTTAAATTTTACGGAATAATGTGTATTATTGCATTAAAAAATGTGTAATTTGTGGCTGAGAAAGTGGAAGGATAGGTTTTGAACTTTCAGAGAACTTAAATAAAACATTTGATTCAAATGAATATTTTTTTCATGACTTTCAGGGTACTTTGTGGGCGGCAATCAGTTAGCGGCCAACTGCTTGATCGCTCTAAGGACCCGGGTTGGTTTTTAGCAAATATTACTTTAAGGTTAGACGGAACGCCAGTTCTTGGACAACTTTTGTTCAACTTAAATAAATGTCTGAACTAGACAGAACTTGAGAGAGAGCACGTGCGTGTACGAATTGGAAATAAACATCGTTGTTAGGTAGCCCCTTACAGCTGGCCGCGCAAAAATGGTCAGTTTTGGGCGCTAATAACTTCGCGGGAAAAAATCTTAAAAATATGGTGTCTTCGGGAAAGTTGTTCTAAATTTAATGAGAAATGGTAAGAATCGGATAACTATGGCGCCTTCTACAGGTTAAAAAGTAAACAGTTGCTTTTCTCCATACATTTTGACGATTTTTCCCATACAAACTTTAAGCGATTGGAGGGAGGGGTTCCCGTGGTCAGAATGAGCTCATATTTGGAATTTAGCCTAGGGTCAATCTCTGATTTCAGGGGTACCACCCTACTGTGTACTTACCAAAAAATGCTGCAAGCAGTAGCTACCTTCCCAGACGAAGTTTCACCAGTTGAAATCCTTGAGATATTATCCCACATGAAATATTCACCTGCAATAAAAAACGATTTTTTTTACAAAGTGTCATATTCTTAAGAAAACAAAACTTATCTAAAAGTGGAAATAGACGTCGACTAATGGTGATTAGATCCGAAAACATTTTTTTACTTATGGCGGCGCTTTTTCCACGTTGGCTTTGGCATTTTCCAAGAGGCGTTTGTTCTGAGAAGCTGTAAAGATGAGTTGATAATTATGTTTACTGATATTTAAAATTGTCATTAGGACTCTTAACTGTTGCGGTGTCAATCCAGAAACCGAAAAGTGATGCGTGTTACGCGAGAGGGGCCATCAAAGAATGCTTCTCACCAAGCCAATTTGATAACATTCAAAGAAATAATTAAAAACAATATTTTTGGAAGTTAGTTAGTTGTCTTTATTAACGAGCCTTTCAGCCATAGACGCTGGTTCGGGACGATTCCTGAACGTAAAAACCCGGCGCCTTCCTCTAAACCGATCCGGAAGAAGCACCAACACAAACTCACCAAAACAAACGACGACGGCGGCACGGAATCTGCGCCGATTCCTGGACGTAAACACCCGGACACACTGGCACTTTCCTCCAAACCGATCCGGAAGAAGCACCAACACAAACTCACCAAAACAAACGACGACGGCGGCACGGAATCGGCGACGATTCCTGGACGTAAACAACCGGCACCTTCCTCCAGACCGATCCGGAAGACGCACCAACACAAACTCACCAAAACAAACGATGACGGCGGCACGGAATCTGCGCCGATTCTTGGACATAAACACCGGACACACTGGCACCTTCCTCCAGACCGATCCGGAAGAAGCTCCAACACAAACTCACCAAAACAAACGACGACGGCGGCACGGAATCTGCGCCGATTCCTGGACGTAAACACCCGGACACACTGGCACTTTCCTCCAAACCGATCCGGAAGAAGCACCAACACAAACTCACCAAAACAAACGACGACGGCGGCACGGAATCGGCGACGATTCCTGGACGTAAACACCCGGCACCTTCCTCCAGACCGATCCGGAAGACGCACCAACACAAACTCACCAAAACAAACGATGACGGCGGCACGGAATCTGCGCCGATTCTTGGACATAAACACCCGGACACACTGGCACCTTCCTCCAGACCGATCCGGAAGAAGCTCCAACACAAACTCACCAAAACAAACGACGACGGCGGCACGGAATCTGCGCCGATTCCTGGACGTAAACACCCGGACACACTGGCACTTTCCTCCAAACCGATCCGGAAGAAGCACCAACACAAACTCACCAAAACAAACGACGACGGCGGCACGGAATCGGCGACGATTCCTGGACGTAAACACCCGGCACCTTCCTCCAGACCGATCCGGAAGACGCACCAACACAAACTCACCAAAACAAACGATGACGGCGGCACGGAATCTGCGCCGATTCTTGGACATAAACACCCGGACACACTGGCACCTTCCTCCAGACCGATCCGGAAGAAGCTCCAACACAAACTCACCAAAACAAACGACGACGGCGGCACGGAATCTGCGCCGATTCCTGGACGTAAACACCCGGACACACTGGCACTTTCCTCCAAACCGATCCGGAAGAAGCACCAACACAAACTCACCAAAACAAACGACGACGGCGGCACGGAATCGGCGACGATTCCTGGACGTAAACAACCGGCACCTTCCTCCAGACCGATCCGGAAGACGCACCAACACAAACTCACCAAAACAAACGATGACGGCGGCACGGAATCTGCGCCGATTCTTGGACATAAACACCCGGACACACTGGCACCTTCCTCCAGACCGATCCGGAAGAAGCTCCAACACAAACTCACCAAAACAAACGACGACGGCGGCACGGAATCGGCGACGATTCCTGGACGTAAACACCCGGACACACTGGCACTTTCCTCCAAACCGATCCGGAAGAAGCACCAACACAAACTCACCAAAACTCACAACGACGACGGCACAGAATCTGCAACGATTGTTTGACGCACGAGCGACCAAAACTCCCGGACACGCGACGGTTGAATCACGATCCGACAGGCTTCTGCCAACCACTTTTCAAAACGTTGCGTTTGACAGTTGTCAAAGTCCCTGGGTCAAAAGATGATTGAATATTGTACCTAAATTTGATGAATATTACTCAAGTATACGAGTAACAAAAATAATGTTGAATATTCATCAAAAATTAGGTAATATTACACATTTTTTGTGTAAAACCTGTTTGACAAAAAATAATTTCGTTATTCAACAATTATAGAGGTAAAATTCATCATTATTTTTTTCAACATTCTGTATTCAACCTTCCATTTTTACATTATTTTTTGCTGTGTATCCAAAATAGATACAAAAGGGCAACTTGATTCATACCATCAGATTGGGTAGTCAGAGCATCAGCATGAGCATGGTTGACTGCCAATGAGCTGCTGATGAGGGAATTGTGTTAGTAGGGGAAGGAAAGGGAAGGTCAGGATTCATCTTGGTAGATGATATGACCAGAAAATAAAACACCGACCGGACCGCAAACAACCGGCTCGACAGCAGAAATTCACACGACGACACGAATACCCGAATTTTCACTACTATCTCGCGGGTTCTCACGCGTCGATTCACGAACCGATCTCCCCCACGAACACCACACGACTCACCATCAGATTGGGTAGTCAGATCTTCATAATTCAGGGCTCTTATGTGCTTATAACATTTGATAGGGTTGTCAGATCTGCAATTTATTGAACTCGTTGGAAAGGTCTTTCGATTACTTATCCAACGACCAGTCGCATGGTAGATCCGGACAACGTTTTCATCGAAATATATGAATCCGGCCTCAAAAAGTTTCATAAATAACACTTAAATGCTTATAACTTTTGATAGGGTTGTCAAATATTCAATGTCTTGAACGCGTTGGAAAGGTCTTTTGATTACCTATTCAACGATAGGTCGAATGAGAGATCCGGACAACGTTTTCATCAAAATATTTGAGAGCCGGCGTCTAAAAAGTGCATAAATAACGCACTTTAACTTTTGATAGGATTGTCAGATCTTAAATGTTTTTAACGCGTTGGAAAGGTCTCTTTATTACCTTTCTAAAAATGTGTTTTCTTACAAAAACCACCCTTTTCACAATCTTCCGGACTTTTGTTAAAATCGTTTTTTTAGCATAACTTTTGAAGTACTTAACTAAACCTTATAATTTTCAATAGCGACTTATGGGACTCCAAGACGGATCGAATGAGGCCAAAACGGTCCTAATCGGTTTAGCCAGTGCCGAGATAATCCAGTGCAAATTTTTTTGATCAACATCCCACCACACACGGAGAAAAAAGAGTTCCCAAAATCGTCAACAAGAGTTCATAAAAATGGGAACCACGAACAAAGTGTTCAAATTTCATGGTACGTTTTTCAAAATCGTACCATGGGATTTGAACACTTTGTTCGAGGTTCCCATTTTCATGAACGCTTGTTCACGATTTTGGGAACTCTTTTTTCTACGTGCACACACAGACATTTGCTCAGAATTTGATTCTGAGTCGATATGTATACATGAAGGTGGGTCTATGAGGTAAAACTAAGAAGTTCGTTTTCTGAGTGATTTTATAGCCTTTCCTCAGTAAGGTGAGGAAGGCAAAACACGTTTTAGACCAGTGTTGAGGACGCTGTATCTTTTGACAGGAGCAAGATAGCAGTATACTTTCTTCGGGAAAGTTTTAGAGAATTTTCTTATTTTTCCGCTATTTGGTGGGTTTGAGAAATTTAGTGGAAAATAAAAATGAAAAAAATCATAATGTGAAAAAGATGAGTTTCCATACTAATTCCCACACAAAATTGAAATGCAATGCGTAAATTGTGCACGCAACCAATCACTCCTATATTTTAGGCGATTGTTTTGAGCCCCAAAAAGCATCATAAAACTTTGTTCTGGTTTGATTTGATCATTTTTTAAATATTCCATAAAATATACGTTTACGTTAACAAAGGTCTGGCTCAAATCCAACTGAAATTTAAAAAAAAAACTTTCGTTCAATTGTTGACCATTTTTACTGGAAAATGAAGGTTCTTTGGAAATGTATGTTGAAATATGAATTTCAGATATCTAAACCGTCTAACCGTTTTGTTTTTGTTTTCGATCATGAACCAAAATTAAAAACGATGTCAAATTTGGAAGTAAAAACAACGATAACAAACATGCTGCACAAATAACGCAGCTCACTTCTCTGCCAAATATCCTACACTTTCAGGCAAAACTTTTCGGAAGTTTAGTTGATAATGGTGAAATAAATTTGTTTTTTGTACCTCCAGTAGTTAGCGCGACGTTTGGCATTAATTGTAGCACTATATTGTGGCGAATTGCCAGCAAGTTTATATTTAGCGGTTCATTCGGATGCAATGCTTTT